>NC_143585.1:131866484-132053984 GCF_048544385.1 Mastigoproctus giganteus | reverse complement strand
GTATTTGTTTACGATAGTGCACCTATTCAGGAGTAATAATAAAAAAACAGAATTAAAAAAATATTGATATTTGTTGAAATTATAGGCAAATTAGTGATGCAAGACACAGAAATTTAAAAAAAAAATGAAATTTATTTTTTTTCCGAGAATCTTGACTAAAAGTAACTGAAATTCCTGTACGTGATACCTAAGAACACAGTGTACCGACTCCTTTACTCTGGACCACTATTTACGATACACCCTGTGTGTATATATATATATATATATATATATATGTGTGTGTGTGTGTGTATGCTTTACCTTTTTATTTTTTCTTATGAAAGATTCAGTTTTCAACTATTTCAAACATTATTCAAATATATGTATAAGTAGAGATATATATATATATATATATATATATATATATATATATATCCATTATTTTAAATTAAATAAAACATAAGCCAGTAGTATGGCAAAAACTGTAGAGCGAAAATTAACATAAAAATAACCCAAATAAACAATCGAACGAAAAGAAAGAATAGATATAAATAGTAGCCCAGAAACCCTAATATAATTTCGATCTTTAAATCCAATTAACAAAAACTATACAAATTTTAGGATAATGCCAATTAGTTATTAATTTAGCGGTACCCCCCCGAGAGGTACCAGTTCCGAAAGACGTGAAATATCACCCAATGAGGGTTAAAGGAACTACCAAACGATAACAAAATCAAAATAAACTAAAATAAAATAGAATAGACTGACCATCATGCCCCATATCGACAGAGGACCACGAGGCCAATAATGGTCATGGAATCGCTGCATTTCAATCGTCAGACAAAACATCGCAAAGGCGGAAATATCGAAGAACCAAACCACCCTTCCATTCTCATATGGAGGAATTGCAAGTTGCTGCCTCTAATGAATGCTTAATTATTTTAATTTTTTATTATAATTTAATTTTCGTCAACATTTAATATAATTCAATAGTAATGGGTCGATATGCTAATTTAGCAACGCCTGTGCCGCCATCTATTTCCTTTTTTCTTCAATATAAGCTGATTCAGCTTACAGTATGTCAGTAGTGTGGCTCTGCTTTAGAGTGCTGTCTGTTCTATAGTTTATTTTCGCTGCATAAGGACCACCGCCATGCAAATCCTCTGCATTGGTTGATCTATTGGAGAATGGAAGGGTGGTTTGGTTCTTCGATATTTCCGCCTTTGCGATGTTTTGTATGACGATTGAAATGCAGCGATTCCATGACCATTATTGGCCTCGTGGTCCTCTGTAGATATGGGGCATGATGGTCAGTCTATTCTATTTTATTTTAGTTTATTTTGATTTTGTTATCGTTTGGTAGTTCCTTTAACCCTCATTGGGTGATATTTCACGTCTTTCGGAACTGGTACCTCTCGGGGGGGTACCGCTAAATTAATAACTAATTGGCATTATCCTAAAATTTGTATAGTTTTTGTTAATTGGATTTAAAGATCGAAATTATATTAGGGTTTCTGGGCTACTATTTATATCTATTCTTTCTTTTCGTTCGATTGTTTATTTGGGTTATTTTTATGTTAATTTTCGCTCTACAGTTTTTGCCATACTACTGGCTTATATTTTATTTAATTTAAAATAATGGATGTATTTCAGCTTCATATGGAGGAATTGCATGTCGCTGCCTCTAATGAATGCTTAATTATTTATTCATTTTATTATAATTTAACTTTATTTAATATAATTCAATGATAGTATATATATATATATATATATATATATATATATATATATATATATATATGTATATTTATTTATTTATTTTTATCTATACAATCCCTAACCTTTTATCATATTTTCATACTGGCAGAAGGTGCATTACCTGTTGGCACTTCAACTTTACCAGAATATCAACTTCAACCACTTGGGAAGAATTTATTCCAGCAGTCAACAACACACTGACCAAACGAACTTCCTGAGGTGCGATCTACTAGTTTTTAGCAATAGTTTATATTTATGCACCTTAGTTTTTGTGTCCTATTTCAATGTAAAATTCTATCTTAATTCAATCTACCCCTTCCCCGACACCTCAGTCAGATCTCCTAGGAGGCACCTTGTTTCCATGCTTAGATTTGTAACACACACAAATGATAAGCTATCCAGATATGACAGATTAGGTTTACTACCTGGGAGTCTAAAATGCAGATGGAATTGAATGCTCAGGTCCCACTTGTGAGTCAACTGGACCACATTTCGGTGAAGACTAGCAAGTCTGCAACAACTAATTCCTCTATTTGCACCTTCACACAACAGCTGAAAGGTTAGTAACCCATGTGCAAGGCTTGAAACACTGCCCCTAATATAAATGAAATGAAAGAAAGAATCTTTATTTGTCCTACCAAATATAAATATAGTAGTACATTATTGGTAAGAAGTGGCCTCCATAGCAGAGTGGTCAGGAGTAGGAGTGCAGTAGCACGTGCTCTTTGAGTAGACTGGGGTTCAAGCCCACAAAATGCTAAATATGGTCCATTTTCCTCAACGTTAATTGTTGAAGAGGCTTCCATCCCAGTGGGTTGATAATGACTGCAGATTAGTTTTTTTTTTTACATTGGTAAGAAACAAATTTCACGGCAGAAAATGCCGGAGGATTAACATAAAATGAAATATAAAAAAAAATAAAAGAATAGCTAAAATATAAAATGAGTCTCATCACTACATTTCTGTCTAGAGACCTGTCAGTTGTAATAAAAAGCTGAATTAACATGACATCTACAGAAACAACCTATGCAAGATATATAATTGTTCAAATAATTACACGCAATTGCTTACACAGTTGTTGACAGATATACACAAAACTGCTAGGCAACAGTAGCCTCAGCAAACCACACTGCAGTTTGTCTTCTATAGTTCTGATCTTCTACAAGCTTATCAAAGTCAATTCCCATATGTAATAAGCTGTGAATTGACTGTAATGCTCTGGCTGGTAAGAATCTGTCAGCCATCTTCAATCTGTTGGCTATCATCCTCAGGGATTTCATGCCTCTTAAGGCAGTTGGTGGGATGTGCCACCAAGTGATTTCTTCACCTTGCTGGCACAAGGTGAAGAAATCACATCAGTTATCATCTTTATTGTAGTTAACAATCATTTCCACGCAATGATGTCTGGTAAACAGTGTAGTTTAAGTTGTTCAGAAAGCTGCATGGTCCTTAACTGATGAAGAGACTGTGTTTATTGTTCATCCACTTTGGCAGCCAGAATTCAGTCGCATATATTCTCCTAATGTGGATATGGGTGGCTGATGCCCACAATTCAGCACCATACAATATGACCGAATACACTGTGGTTCTTATACGTCGTACAGTTGTTGTAGTTTGTTTCACATGCAAGAGGGTGCTGTTTGGTTGTCCAACTTAAGAAGTTTATTCTATTTTTTACAATTAGAATAGTTATGCCATTTAGTTTTGGTTGTACAAGCATAGGTGATCTTTTTTGAGAGTACACCATCATTACAGTCTTCTGTGGATTTAGGGCCAAGCCAAATCTATCTAAATACATAAATAACACCAGAAGCTTATGATTTACCTTGTCACACAATGCACTAAATGGTCATAGAAGGTCAGAATTTTAACGTTTGTGCAAGTGCACATCATCGCTACCTTTGTAGAACGGAATCAACATCGTGGTAAAGAGGAGTCCGAATAACACTCCACCTTGTGGAACTCCTACATGGACTGGGCATTGGAAGATCTGATTCTCTGTATGGAAATACATGGAATGACATTAGTATGGAGTGGAGGAATTTCAGCATGTTTCCCTTTATTTGGAAGGCGTGTTGCAGCAGATGCAGTAGGGCATGTACATTTAAACTATTGAAGGCTCAGTATCTCGGTTTGAACTTTGAGGAAGTTTGTAACTGTAGTTCTATTAGTCATATGGAGGTAAAAACGCAGGTATGTACCAACATAAGCAGGGGTTGAGGTGTGGCATTCATATCACACAGACAAATGCTGCATAATGTGGATACCAAAATATAATAGGCATCTACAATTCCTGTGCTCATCAAAGATGAGCATAGGAATTGTAGACTTTATTAGGATTACCCTAACTTCTAATCTCTCTTGGCATAAGCACATCATAAATATTGCTTCCTCTGCATCAAATAACCTGGGTTTTCTTTTTTCCTCTCTCAGCACATTACTTTTCTTCTAAACAACTATTCACTCTGTACAGATCTCAAATCTACCCTACCACGAAATCATTAGAGTGAAAATAATGCTGATATGATGACAAAATTTGGCAACAACTTTCAGGGCACAATATGGCAACCTAAGGTGTTCCAACACCCACTTTGAAAAGCTCTGGCTTGAGCATTCTCAGATGGTGAGGATGAGATGGAAAATAAATAAAAAATAATTATCGGTTTATTATTATTTTTTAAAAAATGAATTTAAAAAAAAATTTGAGCTAAATGGCATTAAACTAAAAAATAATATTCAAGCACACCAATTTAAAATCCACTTTGAGCAACTAACCTTTGCAAATTGATGAAAGCTTCCTTCATTACCGTTAACCATAATGTCATAGGCAGAGAATCATCAACATTGGGCTGATAATCATATAGTGCCTGAAAAGAAATTAAAAGTTCAATTAACAGTAAACATAAAACAATGTGGGGGGGTGACAGAAAAATAACAAATGGGTTATAAAAAGGCATAATGAATATGGATTAGGAAATTTTGATGACAGATCATGAAATATGATCTTTCAGCTATAAAATTTAAGGCTATTAAAGCCACAAACTATGAAAACGTTTGCATTATTTTGCAAACAGCTAAATTGTAAAAGCAAACGAGTATGCTTAAATGATTATCAAACATCTAATAAAGTGAAACTCTTCACAAAAAGTTTCCTATCCTTTTAAGTTTTCTTCAAATTGGTAATGCTTCCCCAAAACAGATCTGTTATTACTTGGTTTTCCATTACCCAGAAAGCACCATAGATAACGTCTCCTCACTGGTAGGCGGTAAGAGGAATTTTACGAATGGGGTTGTCATCCCTTACACTTTGAGTGTCTACCAACCCACCCACCAATGAGGAGACAATCATCTCTGAAATGGCGCCATCTCAGTGGCAGGTTTCAACTTAAAATAAGCAATAACAGACTTCTCTATTGGAGAAGTGATAATTATTCAAAGTGCAACAGTAAGCAACTCATCATGAAGTGTTTTCACAACATGATATGTCATATCATGACATGATAGGTACAGGTCAAGCCTGCTACCAAAAATGCTTTTTCTGATTCAACATTGGCTGGATTGTCATTAAGTATTTAAAAACCAATTCTAAATATTTCCTCATACTTTTTCTTTCTTTCTTTTATTATTAGCAAAATGTGCAAGGAAGCCTAAGGCTTATGCTGCACCAGCCAAAAAAAAAAAAAAAAATCCCTAGTTAATATTCACCATTTGCATTCACAGTGATCTATTAGTCATATGGAGGTAACAACTTTCCTGTTACAAATTTGAATCATGTAACAATAATCACCATCCTCATACAATGACGTCAGCTTTCTCAATAGATATACATGCACTGCTTGTTCTTCTACCTCAGCACCTTCAGAATACTTTCATCACCTCAGTACTCTTACTCTGTTCATTGTTTTTAGTCTATAAGCTTATTTTAACATCTCTTTGGCTGCTTTTTTTTTTTTGAGCTTCACACATCTTGCTTTAAAACATGAAAGATTTCATTGAACATCACCATTGAAAATTGTGTTTCATAAAACAGCTAAGAAGTGTGTGTGCATGCACACACACCAAACTCAGTGACAACTGTTCTATTACCAACTCACCAAAAATGTCATGAACCTTATTATTCAAGGCCATTAAAAAACTTTTTATCAAGTACTCCTTTATGAAATAGTTTTCATTACTCTTTTTGGACACATAAAAAAATCCACTACTTTATCTTCAGCAAAAAAAAAACAAAAAAAAAAAAAAAACAGAGGGAGTAATACCCTAGATCCGATTATCAGATGATTCTTCATGCGTTAAGAATCTGCAGATAAAGGAACCACTAGAAGCAGTGATCACAGTGTACTGGTGTGGGATTTACTTAAAGATGCAATTACCATCAGTGGAAGGGTTTTTGCTTTTGAAAAGGTGACTACAACCACTCCCCAACCTACGTAACAGTTGCGCTCCGCGGAACTCTGCATAAGTCAAGTTTTACATATGTGGGAATTTCTCCAAATGCTTATGCAGCACACACAAATTTGATTGATGCAAAAAAGAAATGTTCAACAAACATGTAAATAGAATTATTTATTCAATTTTTTTTATCTCATGCATAGGAAAAATTACAAAAGTTGCCATTACAAAAATTTCAAAATTATAAAATTACTAAAAAAAGAAAGTGACACGCATAACATCATCAAGTTTTACCTTTCGAGCATCATTGCCAGAATCAACATCTCCAGTTGATAAGTATGCCGCTGCAGAGGTTGATGGCTGTGGAAATTTAGAAAGGGTTTTTTTCCAACACAACACAAAATTCTCTGCAGCTGCAGAATCAGCACTGGCAACTTATTATTATTACTACTAGTCATATAGTGCAAGGAAGCCTGAGGCTTATACTGCACAAGCTAAAAGAAATTTCTGAGTTACCCTGAGAGAGAGATAATTCCCACTCTTTCTTTCAAAACAGTCCGAACATGTGCAGCCACCAGCCAACATCCGTTTACTGTCAAACTTCAAACTCACAGAACCAACTTTTCATCTTCCTCGTTTATTCATTCAAAAAAACCTGCCGTTTTCTGGAACAACCTTCCTTCATACATATTTCCTGAAAATTACAGTCTACAGAAGTTCGAGTCCAATGTCAACAAATATCTTCTTTTGTCTTCTCAACCCCCAACTCAAGCACGGTACTAAGTACTATAGGTTCTAATACCTCTCGTGTTTGAGGTTTACATAAAAAAAAATATATGATAACGATGAAAGGATAGTGCTCCATTATAAAAATGACTTTTTAGAGAGATAAATAGCTTACTTCTATAGCGAAAATTTCAACTTCCAAGGTGTTGGAATAAATTACAAAAAAAAAAAGAAAAAAAAAGTGTTATTGGATTAACATTGCGATGTTTTCACAATACCTCCATTTATTCCTACGAGAAACAATATGTTTCCACAATTTTTTTTAAGTTTACAGAAGTCAAGCATTACATAAGTCTGGGAGTTCCTGTACAGCGGTCTCAAAGAGTTTTTAAATTCTATACAGTATGATCAACTGATATTGTTACCAACAGTCAATTCTAAAAGGGAAGCCTTCAGGGACTTAATCTTGGAGGGTACTAGGCTTTTCATAACAACTAAGAAATACTGCTCAAGGTTTAGGCCTGAACGGACATCAGATGAATTAACGCGGCTCGTTAGTTAGTTAGTTAGTTAGTTTTTAGGAGCATTAGCAACTAAGGCCATATTACTCCGGGATATGCGGTGGTCATACCCTGACCTTTCCACATCCTCCGTATTTGGTGGTGACGGGCTCAAACCCCGGTCTAATCAAGAAGCCTGTGCTATGCACTGCTGCTCCTTCCCACCTGGCTACGGAGCCGCCTAACACAGCTCGTGGCAGAGAAGATAAATGCATGGGATGCAAATAAATTATCAGCGGTCTCCCAAGCCTATTGCAGATATAAGCTAGTATATAATCAATTCACAAATGAGGTTAGGTAGCAAAGGCAGATTATGATAAATCTTTGGCAAAGGATGGAAAGAATAACAGCAAAGAGTTCTTTACTTATGTAAACTCTAAAAGGAAAGGGATGAATCAGATTGGCCCACTTAACATAGAGGGTTTGACTATTGATAATCATGCTTAGGTAGCTGATAAACTGAGTTTTTTTTTTTTTTTTGCATCTACATTCACACATGAGTTATTCAACTTCTGGAGAAATCCAGAAGTTTATCAAACTCTAACAGGGAGCTAAGTGATTTTGTAATAACCAAGAGCAAAGCAGAGGAGCAGTTGTTGAAGTTAAACATAAGGAAAGCACCTGGGGTGGATGGTATCTATGCAGTTATATTAAAGGAGGCAGCAAAGGAAGTAAGCAAACCCTTGGCCATAATTATGAAAGCTTCTTTGGACTTGGGGGAGATGCACATGTGTCCCCAATTCACAAAGGGGGATCAAAGGGTGACATGGGTAATTACAGACCTGTTAGTCAAACTTCTGTTCCAGGGAAAATAATGGAGTCACTGGTGAAGGAAGCAATGCAGGATCATCTAGACAAGACTGCAATTATAGTTCAGACAAAGCATGAGTTTTTAGGGAAAAGTTTAGTCTGACAAATTTGATTGGATACTATGATGTGGTCACAAAGGGATTGGATGCAAAGAATAATTCTGATATCATATATTTGGATTGTAGGAAAGTTCTAGATAATGTGGCACATGGAAGACTACCGTACAAATTGGAGCAGTATGGCATTAAGAGCAAGTTGCTACAATAGCCAGGACTGTTGAGTTGGAAAAGACAGAGTGGTTATCAATGAACACTGCTCTTCATGGACTAATATTATCAGTGGAGTTCTTCAGGGGTCTGTGTTGGGCCCATTGTTGTTTTCGGTATTTATCAAGGATACCGATGAAAGTATATTAGGGTTAATGTCTATGTTTGCAGACGATATGAATGTTGGCAGGGTTGTTAATGCCAGTAATGATAGTACGCAACTGCAACAGGATCTGGAAAAGTTGAGCAGATGGGCTGAGAGGTGGAAACTGAAGTTTAACATTGACAAATGTAAAGTACTGCATATGGGGTAGCAGTAACCCCAAATAACATATCAACTGGGTGGTACTATACTCAGGGTAGTTGAGAGTGAAAAGGACCTGAGGGTAATTGTGCAGTCAGATATGAAGTTTTCTGAGCAGTGCAAAAAGGCTGCAAGAGTAGCTCATGGTATCTTGTCAATGATATACAGGAAGTTTGCTAGCAGGGATAAGTGAGTGATTGTCCCTTGTATAAGGCAAGAGTCAGTCCACACCTTGAGTACTGTATACAGTTCTGGAGGACTAATTTTAGGAAAGATGTAGAGCTGCTGGAATGAGTACAGAGAAGGGCAACGAGATTGGTGAGTGGAGCAAAGGGTTGGTGTTAACAAGAAACATAAGTTCTGCAAATTTCTGGAGTTCTGGAGACTAGGCACATGCAAGGTGATGAGGTGTACAAGGCCTTGAATGAATTGAGCAAGATAAGTGCTAATGGGATTTTTCCTCTTGTTCAGATTACTCACCTGAAGGGGGCATAAATTCAAATTGAGGAAAGACAATTGTAGAATAGATGTGCAGAAATTCGCCTTTAGCCAGTGGGTGGTTGATAGTTGGAACAAACTTCCATTTGTTGTAGTGGAGGTCAGAAACTTAAATAAGTTTAAGGCAGAACTATACCAAACATTTGGAGTGAACTGATGGATGAAATGGGAAGGGTGGATTTTTTTTTTTTTTGGCTGATGCTATATACGCTTGCTTTCTTGCACCATATGCCCTACTAATGCTAATGTAGTGATACTATGATTTTGAAATGGTGCATCAATTAACTCCATACTTTCATCATTCTTAATCTCTTCATCCAAACCATCGTCATTGATTGAGTCTATGGTTACACTAGATTCCCCTTCTTCTAAGTCAGCTGATGATATGTCTTTTCTATAAAGAATTTTTACAACAGCCAACTGCATTCCATGAACTAAGCACAACTGACAAATAATGTGTAAAGGGTGGCCAGATTTCTGCCTTACTGATCTGCCATATTGTCAACAGAGTCTTCATAAAGAAGGCTGAATGTGGCCACGTTGGCTTTAAGAAGTTCTCAACATTTTTCAGCTAACATCTGGCCGAGACCAAGATTCCAAAACTTAATGTTTCCATTTATGTTAATATTCATGTCAATAATTTCTTTTTCACATCCACTCAATAAAATTAAGCTAAATCTGGCTGTGCTACACCTGCAAGACAATATTTCTTCTGTAATTTGTTTCCCAAATTTTTTCTGCATAATCTATTACCATTTTGCTTACCGTATTTGGAGAATCTGGGATGTTCATATAGCCTCTAGATTTAAATAGGCTGCAAATATCATATGGTGTTCAAATTTTAATGAACAGGAGGCCATTCCTAACTAACATGCAAGAAATAACAACCGGCAAAGATTAATCAATTTCTTTCTTAAAAATTGCAGTTATTTGTCCATGAGAGGCAATAACTGCTTTAACAAAATTCTGTTCCAGAATTATCTTAGTTTCCTTTTAATAAATTTATTTTGTTTATGGTTTTTAAATGAGCATGCAACTCACTTGTACTACAAGCTGCTTTGACCTGTTTTCCACATTCCTTAATTTGACATATTCCAGCATCAAAGACCTGGGAATAATTGTGCAGTCAGATATGAAGTTTTCTGAGCAATGCAGACAGGCTGCCAGGGCAGGTCATGGGGTGTTGTCAATGATATACAGGAATTTTTCTAGCAGGGAAAAGAAGGTGATTGTCCTTCTATATAAGGCAATGGTCAGGTCAAGCCTTGAGTACCGCGTGCAGGTCTGGAGGCCTCATTTTAGGAAGGATGTAGATTTGCTTGAGCATGTACAGAGAAGGGCAACAAGATTGATGAGGGGAATGAAGGGATCCTCTTACCAGGAGAGGCTTAAGTTCTGCAAATTGCAGCAGCTGGAGACTAGGCACCTGCAAGTTGATCTGATTGGGGTGTATAAAGAATATGAACCTAAGGGGGCATAAACTGAAACTGAGGAAGAACAGATGTAGAAAATATGTGCGGAAATTCGCCTTTAGCCAGCAGGTGGTTAATTGCTGGAACAAACTTCCATCTGTTGTTGTGGAAGTTGATAGGTTAAATAAATTTAAAGAGGAAATGGACAAAACATTTAGAGGGGATTGTTGTTTTTTTTTTTTTTTTTTTTGGCTGATGCTGCATAAGCTCATACACTTGCTTTCTTGCATCACATGCCACTACCACTACCTTCAAAGTATTTCCAAAGAGATTCTTTTTTCCACTATTTTCTATTGAAGAGCTGTAAAATAATTTTGTTATTTTAAAAAAGTATCAGCAGAATCTAATTTTGGATCAGCAGAATCTAATTTTGAGTTTGATTAATTGGAGTTTTAGAGATTGTTGATTATACTATATAATTATTATCTGAAATGAACACAAAGGTCAAAGAATAAACTCATACATTTGTGAGAATACCACAAAATTTTACATCCTTTTAATTTTATAGTTTTTCTCGGATTTACTCAATTTATTGTTGAGTTCTTGTTGTTACATAAAAACAGTTACTAGATTTTATTTACTTTAATTTACTACAACTGAATATTTTTAAGCAAACAAAACATGGAGCGAACCTTGTTTAATTTATAGCAAACTCAAACTTGGCAATGCTATGGACATCTGTAAAAATTAAACAATGGAGCCTCCCTCTCCAACTAGGCACTTGTAAATTTCTAGGAATCCTAAAATGAATAAATTTTTGCATGGAATTACTAAAATTTGGTAAATATTATCTTATAAAAGATTAAATGATCATATTTGGCAGTGACTTAAGGGCCCTGAGGATTAGTAACTCAGCCAAGATTAGAACACCATGGAAACAGGGTACATGAGTGTGAAGGCGCAATGACAATTTGTGTGTTACTGAGCACTAAGAACATTTCGCTTTTCGCTTCCACTATTTGTGCAAACCGAAATAAAGGAGAGAAATAAATATTGGTTTTCAGTTCTGGTATGGGTTCAGCTCCACTCTGACCAAAAATATAATTTTTTTCAGTTCAGATTTTTGGTTCAATTCAGTTCAATTCTTTAATTACAGTAGATGAATGATGACCAGAGTAATAAAAAAAATAACTAGCTAGAAAAAGATCAAATTATCAGTAATAGAGAGATCAATTGCCATTTGATTTGATTTTAATTTTATTGGTGCAAAAACGACTGATGTTATACTGCGCCAAAAAAAAAAAAAAAAAAAAAAAAGTCAATTGCCATTACTACCAAAAATAGGTTTTGTAAAATTTACCACCATTATCAGTAACAGCAATGCAATCCCTATTTATGACACATTAAGAAGAATAACAGACCTACTATACAGTTGAGGAAGTGAGGATGAGTCCATAAATTCAATGTGTTGGAATAGCACAGCACATGGTGTACAAAAAAAAAACAATGTGGAGAGTGTTGCATAACTGAGTGAACCTAAAACTAGACAGGATCAGACAGTACAAAGCATTACAATGACAAGGTCAGACATTTATGATGGCAGAACTGCTTAAACATTTTGTGTTTAGTGCTGATTGTGTGGTCCACTTCACAGGCAAAGCAAATATAGGTTCTGAAACCATGTCGGATGTAAAAAATCTGACATGATTACAGAACGGGTCCAATACAGTCCCAAAGTTAACATGTTCATGTTTTGTGCTGAAAGGTTCAGAAAAGGGTGTACAGCTCTGTCATCCACAGAAAGATCATTCTGAGTCATGTATATTGAGACATGCTAGAGAATTACCTAGTAGCAATAAACACACAATCACAATTACAAAGATTGACTTTTACCCTTCAAGTATTGGGCTTAAACTCACACTGTATCAGCAAGTCAACCGAAATTACCAATAACATTTTAATATAAACAGCATCACCAAAATGGTGAGTCATTTAAAATGCTTATGACCTCATGGCTTACATTTCAAATTTTACTGATCTCTCTTCAAACAACAGATGGCCTCTATAACCAAACTTATGCCAACCAACGAATAACATATCAACCAAGCAGCCAAACTGAAGTATGGAAAAAATACTTCCAAATAAACATATAAGAAAAGGTCAGGCTCATCTATAGGCTTCATTACTAAAGGGACTAACGTGTGCATACAGAAAAGCATACAATTTACAAATTATTTCAATGCAGTGTTGAAGCATAACCCTGCAACCTTTACTACTATGAATATGCATATCACATATTCATTAGTAGAGATATACGATGCAGGAAAGCAAGCTTATGCAGCATCAGCCAAAAAAAAAAACCCTCCCATTTGCTCCAAATGCGTGTCCAGCTCAGCCTTAAGTTTACTTAGGCTATCAAATTCCACAACAAAATTTGGAAGTCTGTTCCACCAATCAACCACCCGTTGGCTAAAGGCAAATTTCCGTACATCCATTCTAAAGCTGTCTTATCTCAATTTGAACCAATGCCCCCTCAGATTCTTAATCTGAGCAAGAGGAAGAATCTCATCAGCATTCAGCTTGCTCAACCCATTCAAGGTCTTATACACCTCAAACAGATCACCACGCAGGTGCCTATTCTCCAGGTGCTGCAATTTGCAGAACTTAAGCCTCTCCTGGTAAGAGGATCCCTTCATTCCCCTCACCAATCCTGTTGCCCTTCTCTGTACATGCTGAAGCAAATCTACATCCTTCCTAAAATGAGGTCTCCAGACCTGTACACAGTACTCTAGGTGTGGCCTGACCATTGCCTTGTACAACGGGATAATCACCTCCCTGTCCCTGCTGGCAAAATTCCTATATATCATTGACAAAACTCCATGACCTGCCCTGGCAGCCTGTCTGCACTGCTCAGCAAACTTCATATTTGACTGCACAATTACCCCCAGTTCTTTTTCACTTTCCTCTTCCCTGAGTATAGTACTACAGTTGGTAAGTTTCTATTGGGTTATTGCAACCCATATGAAGTACTTTGTATTTGTCAATGTTACACTTCAGTTGACACTTCTCAACCCTTTGGCCCAACTTATCTAGATCCAGTTGGAGTAGCATACTGTCTTTACTGTTGTTAACAACCCTGCCAACCGTTGTATCATCTGCAAACTTGGACATTAATCCTGATATACCTTCATCAATATCGTTGATGAATACACAAAACAACAATGGGCCCAGCACCGAACCCTGGGGAATTCCACTAATAACATTTGTCCATGAAAAACAGTGTCCATTGATTACCACTCTCGATCGTCTCCCACACAACCATCCCTTTATCCATTGTAGCAACTTACCCTTAATGCCATACCTCTCCAATTTGTACATCGGTCTTCCACGTTCAACAGTATCAAAAGCTTTCCTGAAATCCAAGTTTATGATATCAAAATTATTTTTGATATTCAGTTCCTTTGTGACCACATCATAGTATCAAATCAAATTACAGACAAGACCTCCCTTTAACAAATCCATGCAGTGTCTTAACTATTACTGCAGTCTTGTCTAGATGATCCTGCAATGCTTCTTTAACAAGTGACTCCATTATTTTCCCTGTAACACAAGTTAAACTAACAGGTCTATAGTTACTTGTGTCATCTTTTGAACTCCCTTTGTGAATTGATGATACATTTCCACACCTTCAGTCATGGGGACCTCCCACAAGTCCAAGGAAGCTCTCATAATTATAGCGAAGGATTTGCTTACTTCCTTTGCTGCCTCCTTCAATATAACTGAATAGATCCTGTCCACCCTAGGTGCCTTTTTATGTTTAACTTCAACAATTTCTCCTCCACTTTGCTCTCAGTTATTACAAAATCACTTAGCTCCCTGTTAGAGTTTGATAAACTTCTGGCATTCCGTGCATTGAATAACTCCTCATGTGTGAATGTATATGCAAAATACTCATCTAGTTTATCAGCTACCTGAGTATGAATAGTCAATCCATCTATATTAAGTGGTCCAATGTGATTCATCCCTTTCCTTCTAGAGTTTACATAAGTAAAGAATTCTTTGCATCTTTTGCCAAAGATTTCTCATAATCTGCCTTCGCTTGGCTAACCTCCTTTGTGACTTAAATACAGATAAGCTTATATTTGCCATAGGCTTCTGTGTCACCTGATAATTTATATGCATCCCATACATTTTTCTTCTCTGCCACAAGCCTCATTAATTCATCTGACATCCATTTAGGCCTGAACCTTGAACAGTATTTCTTAATTGGAATGAAAAGCCTAGTAGCCTGCAAGATTAAGTCCCCGAAGGCTTCCCGTTTAGAATTTAACATTTATAACATCATCAGTTGATCCCACTGTACAGAATTTAAAAACTGTGTGAGACCCCGGTTGGTTGGTTGTTTTAGGATTTTATTATTTTCTAAGGCTATAATTCACCAAGTCAAGTGAGACCCCTGTAGTCACCTTTACGAAAGCAAAAGCCACTATCTTTAGACTTGATGGTAGTTACATCTTTAAGTAATTCTCATATCAGTACATTGTTATCACTGTCACCCAGTGGTTCCTTTACCTGTAAATTCTTAATGCATGAATAATCACTGCTGATAATCAGATCAAGAGCATTACTCCCTCTGGTTGCCTCTCAAATATGCCGCTGTAGAAAACAGTCAACCAATAAATCCAAAAAAGTCTTGCTAGTGTGCGAGTGACCAACCCACAATTTCCAGTCAATATCTCGAAAGTTAAAATCCCCCATTATAAGACATTCTGATTTACTGGCCCACTATTTCTCTGCACAAGTGCTCATTATACTCATCAGATTCATTAGGCCTATAACACACATCTACTCTCATTTTTCCTTTCCCAGTGCTTATGTCACATCAAACAGACTCAACATTGCATTGTTCACCGACATCAATTGGATGACTTCCTTAGATTTTGTTTCTTAACTAACAGCATAACCTCTCCTCCCTTCCTGTCTATCCTTTCTGTACACATTGTACTCCTCAAATTCCAATTCTGCACTGCTTATATCTGTGACACTACGTCTCTGATATCCCAACAATATCTGCCTTTGATGTCTTCATTAGCACTTCAAGCTCATAAAATTTTTAACTATACTCCTAGCATTGGTGTACATAGAAGTATACATGCACCTGTTTCTACTCTTAGTTACCCTAACACAGTCCATGTATTTATTTGTTCCACTATGACTCCCAACAGTCCTGGAAATCTCCATTGCCTTGCTTTCCATGCTGCTGCTCATTCTAATAGAATCAGTGCAAGAATCACTTTTGCCTCTAACTGCGGCCTCTGTTAACCTTTTAGTCTATGTATCCCCCCAAGCTAGCAGTTTTCTGACCCCCCCCCTAACACTGCCTCGATAGCATCAGCAAATATTCTTGCTGATTCATATACAGGGTATTTCAATTAGAAGGCTCCAAGATCTACTTCACTTATTTTTGATTTATGTTATTTGTCCTCTGGACCTTTTTTTGTTCATGTAGTTGTTCCCCATCCTCAGTTTAGTGTAAAAATGTCATCAGTGTACTACTGAAATGGAAACAAACCAATTTTATTTGAATTAAGAGATAACACTATGGTTGAAGCATGAGGAGAACAATACAAATAACCATCTTATGAGATTCTACAGCTAAATGCATGTACTGAAGGGCAATGCTAACATCATATACAACTATTGTGTTTGTTTCACTTTTATTTCAAATAAAGCCAGTTTGTTTCAAAAGCACTGATGTTTACAGAATAAACTGGTGACAAGGAACAACTTTCCCACTGACAAAAAAGAAGTTGATTGGAAAAATGTTTAATTTAGAAAAATGAAACTAATACTTAATAAATTACTCTCTGGTTGAAAGCAAATTTTAATATACCTAACTGCAACCATCCTTTTTCAATTTAAATGCCCCCTTATGTGTTTATCAGAGAAAGAGTAAAGGTTCCATCAGAATTTAATCAATCTATTTATAGCCTTAAATGATTTAATCAGGTTTCCTCACATGGGCCTAGTTTCCAAGTACTGAAATTTGCAGAATTAAAAATTTCAAACTAGATATGATAATAAAAAAAAAATCCAAATTACAAACAGCCTAAATCTAAAAATAAACAAGATAGACGTTGGTGCTTTTCAACTGAACTACCCTGTACACATCATTCAAGTAAATTACATGTGGCAAATTAATTCCAATTAATTCTATGTGTACTCGTTTCACATGAATAAATTTCATTTATATTGTTTGTTTTTAAAATAACAGAAATTTCAATTTCATGTTTTTTTTTTTTTGTTTTTTTTTATTTTGAGTATATTAAAACATGAAGTACACTTAACCCTCAAATCGCATGGTACTTTAGTTTCAAGGTCAAAAAAAATTCTACAAATTTTCGTTTTTACACAGTATACTTTGGTTTCACACATTTTAAGAATAACAAAAAAAATGTGTGTGCTGTATTAAAAAGCTATACATGTGCCCTATACCTACTGGTAGTATATAGCTATTGAGTATCTCACACCAGTTGTTATTCGACTATTACGGTGCACTGAGGTATCAGTCTGCCAGACACATGCTGTATCTTTAAATAAGTGTTTGTTTTCTTTTATAACTCATTTTGTACGTTACCCCTTTTTATTAATAATACTGTAATAATATATGCAGTCTTATAAGTACAGTATTATACAACATACAGTACACATTACAAACGTTTAAAGCAAGTTTGGCAGCATGGGCATGAAACTGGCTCAGCACATATACAAACAAGTTTCTTGTTTCGTCTTCAGACTTGACTCATTGGTGATCACTTGGTTTTTTGATGCACAACTAAGCAGTTGTGTTAATAAAGTGTTGTGTTAAATTAATGTTATACAAATTAATACATACAGGTATTTGTAAAAGAATAAGAGAAGTTTACCTCAATATGACTGCAATTTTTTTCGTTAAATTAATTTTTTACTTAATTTTTAATTGCATTAAATTGATTTTTAATTGTGTTCAGTTGATTTTTAATTATTGTTAATTATTTCTAACTGTAATGTAAGATTTTTGTTTTTTTAATTGTTTTTGTTTTAATTTCTGGAAAGTATCATACGGAAGTGTTCTACGTATCATATTGAGGTAAACTTCTCTTATTCTTTTACAAATATTGATATCAACATAGAACGTATTGAGCATTATAGCTCTGGTTCATACTATCAAATACATACAGGTATGTATATTAGGCATGGCTATCTATGATTACTTAAATAATTTTTATACATATACAGTAGAACCCTGTTAATCCGGACTTGACGGGACAGCACTCGGTCCAGATTAGTGAAAGTCCAGATTAACCGGAAGCTTTAACATACCAGTTTTCATTTAAAGTTACTAAATAACAAAATTTTAACTAAATTGGCTTTTATATTAAATTAATAAAACAATATTTAAATAAACAAAATACTGTACAAAGCAATAAAGTTTTACAGTAGAACATTATATTACACAAAATTAAACATAAAAATATTACAACACAAAACAAATAACTATTTTCGAGAAGTTTACTTGAAATAATCCTCAATGGTTTTTTTTTTTGCTTTAATTTTGAAACTCGCTTTCGGGCAACACAATCTCGCAGACGCTTCAAGGTCAGAAGCTCACCAACTGATGAGTCATCCTGTCTCTTGAAATAAATCAGTAGCTTCTCCAGTATTCCAGATGCTTCAGTGTGACTCACACCAGTTGTTTCCTCACACACTTCATCATCGGAATTGTCATCTTCGTTAGCTTGCAACAATGATGATGAACATGCTTGCACGATGTCTTCCTCAGTGAGGATCTGATGTCCTAGATCATTATCACACATTATCCATGGGACAATGTCTTCATTTGTTACATCTGAACAACCCCTAAACACTTAAATAACAACTAAATCATTATCATCCTTGTCACGATCAGGATCCGAAGAAATATCCATTTCCTCATCAGATCTTTTCATTGGAACATCAGGCGCAAGTTTTTCCAGAATTTAATAAGGATAGTCTTGTCAGTTTCATCCCAAGTGCAGCAGAAAAATAAATGACTGTCTTTGTGTTAACATTTTTAAGAAGGTCCATAAAGTTTGATTTTTCTTCAAGCACTTCATGTTCTTCTAACAGTGAGATTATCATCTTCTTTCTGTATCATTGCTTCACAGCCTCTATACCCTTGATCCATAGGCTGTAACACGTTGGGTGCAAAAATTTTACAAAGATGTTGCCAGATCTCAGTTGTTCTTCTGCTGGGTGGGTTGGAGTGGTATCAATGAATAAAACCACTTTTTCTTCCAGACCTTGATCCCTTAAATATTTTTTAACTAAGGAAACAAATGAGATAAAAAATCGACCTTTAAAAAGAACTAAGCTCATCCAAGCTGATTTTTGTGATGTGTACTTAGCTGGGAGGGCATTTAAGTTCACATTTTTAAGAGCATGGGGCTTAGGAGATTTTCCAATGACTAATAGTGGTAACTTTAAATTCCCAGACGTGTTACTGCACAAAAGCAATGTCACTCTTTCCTTACTTGATTTATATACTTTAGCTGAAAAGGCAAGTTTTGAGGCGAGTGTTTCTTTGGGTAACATTTTGAAAAATAAACCAGTCTCGTCAGCATTAAAAATTTGGGATGGAATTAAAATTTCTTCACTAATGAACTTGAGAAACTGTACTGCCACTCCCCGACTTATGTAAGGGTTGCATTCCGCGGAACTCTACATAAGTTGAAATTTTATACAAGTCGGAATTTCCCTAAATGCTTATGCAGCACTCGCAAATTTAACTGAAGCGAAAAAGAAATGTTCGATGAACATGTAAACAGTTTATTCAATTTTTTTTATCTCATGCGCAGGAAAAATTACAAAAGTTTACAAAATTATAAAATTGCAAAAAAGAGGAGACAGGCAAGTTTTACCTTTCGAGCAGCTTTGCCAGAATTAACTCTCCAGCTCGTAAGCACGCCACTGTGGAAGTTGAGGGATGTGGAGATTCAGAAGGGGTTTTTTCGAACACATCATAAAATTTCTCTGCAGCTGCAGAATCGGCACTGGCAACTTCATCGCATACTTTAATGTTTTGGAAAGCAGTGCAATGTTTGAACTTATTAAATCACCTGTTGCTTTCCACGAACTTGGCTTGGGGTTTGCCGTACTTATCTTTAACATCTTCATAAATACTTCTTGCTTTTGCTTGAATGGCCATTAGATTCAGGGGCACTCGATTCTGAATCTGATTGTCCATCATATTATTAATAGCTTTTCTATCTTATCTTCAATATAGCACCTGAACACTGTTTTGTGATCACTGTTGATCTTAAATGTGTTGATCCTCTAACATGTTCTTTTATACACACAACTATCCCTTAAAATAGCACTCACTGTTGAAGCAGCGAGACCTAATTACATGCAATAGATGACAAACTTTGTCCTGCTTCTTACTTCTTAATCATTTTCATCTTCATTTCTAAATCAATTTTGTTTGGTTTCCTAGCATTGCCAGCACTTGCACTTTCCGTTGGTCCCTTTCCTTTCACCATTGTAATAAGTAAATAGGAATGAAGAGAAGATTCTGAAAATTTATTTATATTTTTTATATGGTTGAAGATTTCAGTGAAGGGCAACTCATTTCACCATAATACCGTAACGTAAAAAATCACAATTCCAGTTATCGGTATTATCGCAAATGCAATAAGATAGAGTTTACTACTCGTTTACAATAGATTGTGCTAACAGAAAAGCCCAATAAACCAAAAAGTGCCAATTGGTTTTATTGTTTTATGGTAGTGATCTCCAGAAATGTGTTTTAGAAAAATACCACAAAGGCATTCAAAATTGATTCTTATAACAGAACATATGATAACAATGAAAGTGTAGTGCAATTTCCATTATAAAAATGACCTTTTAGAGAGATAAATAGCTTAGTTATATAGCAAAACTTTCAACTTCTGAGGTCTTGGAACAAATTACCAAAAAAAAAAAAAAAAACACGGTGTGTTACTGGGTTCACATTACAATATTCTCACGATGCCTCCATTTATTCCTAAGGGATGCAAAATACGTTTCCACGATTTTTAAGTTTGCACAGGGCGGCAAAAACTTACGTAAAGTCGAATTTCCGTATTACGTAAGCTAGGGAGTGGCTGTACTTTAAATTCTTTGCTTGCAACACAATTACCAGAAACACTTTCACCTGTAATTCCGAGCTGTTGGATTCCATGATGCTCCTTTCACCTTGATAACCACCCCAAACTCAAGTAAAAGACGGATCACCTCCTAACTTTTCGTTAAAGCTAAGAACCCTTGATTGAAGGATTGGGCCTGAAAGAAGAACGCCTTGCTCTCGTTCTTGACAAAACCAAATGTATAAGGCCTCATCCAAATTTTCATTTTTTGCCTGCTTAATTTCCTAAGCTGTCTTTGGCCACCATTTTTGCACAAAAGTTTGATTGCTTTCCTATTTTGTTTTCCAATCGGAAACAGTTTGTTTTGCCACCTCTATATCGAGAGTGATCTTTTTTAAACTTTTCCCCTTATCAATGTGAAAAAGTGCATTCAGTTTTTGTTCCATCGACACAGTAACACACTTTCTTTTTGTTGCCACCTTCTGTTAAACCAAAACCACAAAAAAATTTTAAAAATATATAAAAACACAGTAAAATACAAAGCAATATAGCAGGTAAAGAACTGAGGTAAGGTATATGCGTGGACAATGCTAGCGGCAGCTGTCAACTGAATACAATAACTGAGCAACTGATTTGCGAGTCATTTCCAAGAATGCATATTCATCCCCCCCACCCCATCACTGATCACATGCTAAGGTGCACCATCACATTTACTCTTATCCGGTGCAGCAGGCAGTTACTGCTTAGTATACCTGGACTAGTTGTAGTCCCTTTATCCCTGCTCTTCTTGTTTACAACGTTGTTAATATAAACTTAGCTAGGCGAGCTCACGCTTGTAAATATATCGTACAATTTGCAGAAAATCACTCATAAGTCAGTTATTTTTATAATTCCTTCCATATATATATTTTATTCGATAGTTAGAATTTTTCCCAATGGAAAATCCAGTTCAGATTAACAGAAAGTCCGGATTAACAGGGTTCTACTGTATTTGATACACAATTTCCTATGTTTAACAATTATTCAAAATTAATAGAAAACATTAAGAATGGATTTTTACACACAGATAGGAGGGGGATTAAAAGGTTATCATTCAAGCTACACATCTCAGATGAAATTTTGTTACAAATTGCAACTTCAATTTAAAATTCTTAAATTAAGTAAATTTTTAGGAAAAGACATACAACAGCTATGCAACATTAGAAATGCAAAAAAATAAGCAATACATTTTACAATCTCTCATACTGTGGAAATGTTTCAGCATTGTCAGGCCTTTCAATAACCCACCAACATGGTGTCAATAATTACCAAAATGACTGTAGGAGTAATGGCACACATTTCAGATTAACAGCAGCACACTTCTCATTTAGGAAGCAGTACTTTTTACGTGAAGTGAAGATGAAAAAAGACTAAGGCAAGACCTGCTTACAATATGAGTTCAATATTTGTAGCAAATTTAGTTTACTTTTTGCTATATACACAACTAAGGCATTTCAGCAAACCATTCACATATTTTCTATACTTACTACAAAATAAAAATTATCTATTATAATTAAATAAACTTACCATAATAATCTGCCCATTTAATTCTGCAGAAAGGTTGTCAGGTTTGGGCTGATTAAGAAATAAACCATGAAGGGCTTGCAAGGCACAGGATATTACCACCTATAATTAAAGAGATTTACTTCTTTGGGTAATTGGTTATAATACACAAACATATTGTGTTATATTATCGATTACTGGCCAATATGATTTTAACCCCCACTAACATATGAGCTGTTTGTAGTCAATGTTTATACACTGATTTTGAAAATAATTCTCAAAATTTTGCACTCTCATCATAATTTCTGCACATACACATTTTTAAGTTACCCACAGTAAGTATATCTTACTACAATTTTGAAAAGCACACATGACACTGATCTGTTGTATTACCTGCAAATAATAATGTTTGCATGTGTTACAGATGACAGAAATGCTTGAGAGACGTGCCTATCTCTTTCAGTAACAAAATCGACAGTTGTGTATGTGTATTTATTTGCATATGCACTGCATATTGTTTGTTTCTTCTGTGTTTAACTTAGCACTGTATTGTTAAAATGTTTAAACAGAAGCAGTGGCTGAACCATCCTGACAATTTCTGCTGCTGAGGCTTTACAAGAAAACCTCCGGAAGAATAAAATCGACAGTATTACTAAACATGCATATTCTTTGTACCTCGGTTTCAGGATTGGTAACCAGAACAAAACTTGACTGCTCCACATATTCTGTATTGCTTGCACCACAAATCTGAAGCATTAAAGGTTGGTGCATATTTTGATGTACATGTGATAGAGACTTTTTATGGTGATTTTCAGAATCAGCACATTTATTTCCTCCAGAGTCACATATTTTCATTGCAGAGGTATGACAAAAAATATTTTTTGTTGGCTAGTGTAATTGTTATTCCTGCATGAAAAAAATATCATGGATGTCAGGAAAAGCAAGCACAGTATCAAATATCCTAAAATATCATCTGCAATAATGCCTGTTCCATATAATAAAGATCTGCCAATACCAGATCCCCAAAAGGAAACAGTGATAAATATAGCAAGAATTCTTGTGTTGCGGACTTTGCTGGACTGTCCACGCCAACAGATTCAGACAACTAACCAGAAAATAACATGCCACATTTAATCACGCAAGAAGACTGAATCACTTAGTTCATGATCTAAATGTAGCTAAAAAGCAAGCAGAACTCTTTGGTTCTAGATTACAATGAAATTTACTCGAAGCAGGAATGAAAATTACAGTATACTTTTATTTTGCTGAAAATGACACAAAGTGTTTTCAAAATATTTTATTATGGAAGATGGTATGTGTTTCTGTTAAAATATTAGAGGCTTTAGGAATGAACTGGACACTGAACATACACCTAATGGATGGTGTACGTTTACTGATAGCTCAAAATTAAGTTTAAAGGCAGTTCTGCCACACAATGAATATATATTTCCATCAGTTCTTCTAATTCATTGGCTTGAAAGAAATGCATGAAAATAAATCCAAGAACCTGAGTGCAATAAAGCACCATAACTTTGCTGGGAATGTGAAACCTCTCTGTATACAGAGAGGTTTCATGAAATACTGTTATTTTCATGCTTGTGGGACAGTCAGGCAAAAACAAAAATTATATCATGTACAGTAAGAAAAGAGAGAGGAAATTTTACTAAGGAAAAGTAATACAAAAGTAATACAATATGTTATTTTGTTTAAAACCAAAAAAGATATTTCCACCTTTGCCTAAAAAACTTCAATTAATGAAGAATTTTGTTAAACTTTTGGATAGAGAAGGAAGTGGATTCTGGTGTACAAAGGAAGAGTTCTCTCTTTTTTTTTTTTTTTTTTTTTTAGGGACTATAGAGATATCTATTGTCTGAGTAACAACATGTTTAGAGGGTATCACTTGGACACAACAGATGCAGAATTTAAATTACAGGGAGTACAATGTGCATAGAATGGACATGTACACATGTATTTTTTGTGTAAGGGTGGCACCTAGAACATCAGTTCAAATCCACCTCACTGACATTGTGATGATACAGATTACTGTAGAAAAGGCCAAGATTGTGAGTAGTGTTAAGTTTGTGTGAATAGCAAATGTTTTGTTGTTGCATTCTGCTAGACTCTTAGCAACCCAGAAGCAGGAATCACCTGGACAGCTGCTCTTGAGGTCTTATTCTTTAACAAGGAAAAGTGGAGCAGTTCTGCTATAATACACCCATTTCCTCATTAGAGAGACATCCGCACTACAGGAGAGAGTGCAATACCTGTAGCGAGGATAACAAAACCCAAGTAGAAAAGCTTTTATTATTAACATGATTAACAGCATTCTGAGTATCATATGAAGACCTCCTGCAGTCAAAAATATCTGAAGTAAACTCATGCAGAAAAGGAGACTTTGTTGACACTGAAGAAGGATAGCTTCTTGGCCAGGAGAGTATTCTGGAATAGATAACATTAGCTTTGAACAAAGGTCTTCACAGATATAATCATGAAGGATATGACTCCAGTTTTATTTGCTGGGGCAGAGAAAGATCAGTATTACAGAGACCAAGGAGAAACAATTTCTCATTCAGCAACCCATGCCCAGTGATCAAGAAGAATGTCTTCGGACTGAACAAAAATCAAGTTCCTCTTGATTTTCTGTTTGGAAGACATTTTCACATAGGAGCCCAAAGAAGAGTTGTCCCACACGGTCTGCCAGATATTTATTAGTTCATTGAAGCATCTTCTTCACTCGTTCTCGGGATCAGCCTTCTGATTGATTTGTGTTAAATATACTAGTGGGAATAATCTTTTAAATGTGGAAACAAACCCCCACAGCTAAGAAGATTGAGCAGGACACAACCGTTATTATCATTACAAATGAGTAATGGATAATAACATAGACCACTGATGGAATTCAGTTTTGATTGGAATTTGTATTCCCCACCCTACAGAACCATGCTCCAGCAGCATAAGTTACTATAGGGAGAAAGACAGCCTGATAATAAAGATGAAGCATTTTTTCCTTGACAGACCCCATTCAGCTATAGAAATTCAAATGATATAACCTGAAAACATTTTAATTTTAGAACTTAGATGAAGAAGATAAGGGAAGAAGCTGAGTTTGTGATCAATAATGACAATTAAATACAGTAGAAACTCATTAATACAAAGTTCAAGGGACCTAAATTTTCACATTTTGTAATAACCAGGTTTGTAGTAATGAGGATCCCCAAAAGTGTCAAAATTTTACTTTTATTATTATTATTTTTTTTTTGGCACATACTATATATCTAGGAATAATAATAAATAATAATAATATCAAAAATAAATAAAAAAATAATTTAATAAAATAAAATAATAAAAACAAAAGCCATGTCTAACAATACAGTAGGATTAACACGTTTTTTAAAGATTTTATTTTATTTGTAAGACAAACTAAGAGAAAAGCAATTAACAGAAATGAAAAAATTGTATAGTATATATTTTGATATATACAATATTTTAGTATCACAGTAAAAGAATTAACCTTAATATAAAAGGAGACATACAATCCATTAACTTTTTGATAACTTAATCTAATTTAAAGAAAGAATCCAATGTTTTTTGCACGGTTTTTGTCCTATATGCATTTTTCACTACAGCACAGACATTATAAAGGCGCCTCCGTAGCGAGGTGGGAAGGAGCAGCAGTGCGCAGCACACGCTTCTTGATTAGACCGGGGTTCGAGCCCGTCACCACCAAATACGGAGGATGCGGAAAGGTCAAGGAATGACCACCGCATATCCCGGAGCAATATGGCCTTAGTTGCTAATGCTCCTAAAAACCAACAAAACAAACAAACAAACAGACATTATAAAATGCAACAGTTTTCTTTATCAATATTACTGCAGGCCAACACATTCTCTATTATGCTCAATGCATTCTGGGCATCTTTTTTAGATGGTAGTGTAGGTGCTTCTTCACTTTCACTGTAGCCGGTAACAAAAATGTCATTGTTTTGCTTGGTGCTGTTTATTTGTTTGTTATTTGGATTTTAGGAACATTAGCAACTAAGGCCATATTGCTCCGGGGATATGCGGTGGTCATTCCCTGACCTTTCCGCATCCTCTGTATTTGGTGGGTTGCTTTGTGCTTAGCAGCTCACCTGGTGTTGTGTTGCTATGGTAGAAACTAGATGTACCTTCACAAACTCTAAATTTACCAAAAAAATCTTGAAGGAACTATATAGCTCCTTCAAATTCCCCCATTCCTCAATGTTGCTATCACGTTCGTCTGATGGACCATGTTTTTCAATGATATTCTCTCCAAAGCCACTCTTTCTAAAGCAGTTGATTATTACACTTGATGTAATACTGTTCCAAGCAATAACAAGATTACAGATAGCATCCAAGACATTCCAATTTAGCTGCAAATTGTTCCCTCCCTCCTATGTTGAGGATCAAGTACCTTACCAGACAGGATCTATATGCTCCCTTGTGGTTATAAATAATACCCTGATCTAGTGGCTGCATAAAACTGGTGGTAAAAAAAAAAAAAAGGTAAACTGCAGCCATTATCACCCTCTTTTTTTTTTTTTTTTTTTATGGCACCTCCCAAGGTTTTTGCAGTACTTTAATCCACGCCCGAGGCGGGATTCGAACCTGCGACTTTTGGGTTGCCAGGCAGGCACTTTACCCACCCAGCTAGCCCGGTTGGCTAATTATCACCCAATGCAGGATGGAAACGTCTTTCACAATTCATGTTGAGCGAAACAGACCAGTGCGGGTTGGCAGATTTAGCAGACAGGGGCTTGATCCCCCAGCCTACTTAAAGAGCGTGTGCTACTGCACTCCCGCCCCTGACCACTTGACTACGGATGGTAATGGGAGGTTAAAAACAACAGTCGTATATTTGTCAACTTAAGTGTCTCTGTAGAACAATCTAGAATCATCAAAATCTTCCTTTTTACTGAAGCCATTCTTCTTTCCACTTTTGATAACCAAGACAAAAAATTCTGACTGTAAGCCAATCACTTTATTGGCCACATAATCACACGGAAGTTGGTTAACTTCTTTAAAGCATCTTGGATTGGAAAACTTACCAATCACCAGTAGGCATAGTTTCGTATTGTCATTTGAATTTCAGCATAATAGAATAGTGAGTCTTTGTTTATTTAATTTTCCACCATGACAAGACTCCTTGAACAGCAAATGCTTTGTTTGGAAGCAATTATAAAATAAACCTGTCTCATCAAGATTAAAAATATCCTTTGCCTCATATTTTTCAAGAATGGACTGTACAGAACACAACCAGTCTGTAGCCTTTTCCTTGTCAACTAATCCAGACTTGCTGCAAACATTTGGAGAAACCAAGTTATTCCTGTCTTCAAATCTTCAGAGTCAGCCACTGCTGCATTTGAAGTTGCTGAGCCAGATAATTTGCCTTTTCTTCCAAAATCAGACCCAATATTGGCAAATTAGATGCATGCATTTGTTGGTATCACTCAAAACGTTTTGTTCCAAGCGCCTTGTATTTTGAACCAGTAATTCATTTCCTGTTTTTTTTATCGCTGCTCCAGTGTCACGCAGTTCAGGTTTTTTTTTGGTTTTTCAGTATTGTAGATGAAGTAGGTAAAGGGATATTGTATTCCTTTGCAATGTCCGTTTTGCTAAGTTCAATCCTATCAGCCTCTTGTATACTTTTCAGTTTAATTTCTAGGCTCAATTCAGTCAGTTTCCATTTTGTAACCATAACACTATTAGATAAGATTTAACATAAACTTTAAATTAATTTAAAGACACAAGTTCGGAAAAAGACATCAGCTCAGATAAAATAGCATAAAAAATAGATTACTGTATACTGTAGCAAAAGATTCTTTGAACTGGTATAACAATTGCAACTCACTTGAATCCTGTGGAGAACGAGGGAGTGTATATAAACAACTTAGAAAAACTGTTTTTATTCTTTTGTTAATTTAACATGATGTTTTTCAGAATGCACTTATGCTGTAGCTGCTATAAACTGCTTTTGTTCACACAAAAATAATTTCTAACAAGTCAGTGCCATCCTTCAGGAAGCAGGGAACCGGGTGGTTGGAGGCAATAATCTTTGGTAGCTGTGCTAAGATTTGTATTAAACGTACAAAATAACAATATTTATTTCTCACGGGGTGAAAATGACCTTTGTAATACATATTAACCGAATATATTTACATAGAAAAGCCTATCCTTTCACAGGGGAATGATATATACTTCATATAAACGAGTACTTTGTATAAACAGAGTTTGTATTAATGAGATTTTACTGTATGTAGTTTCTGTCAAAATCAGTAAAATTTGTCCATAAATAAATTTTATGAAGGTTGCAGATGATATGAAGATTGGTAGAGCAGTTAATCAGGGTACCTATCATAACAAGAGCTAGTCAAATTATGCAGATGAACTGAGAAGTGGCAACTGAAGTTTAACACTGACACAAGGTACAGCATATGGGTAACATTAATCCCAGAATAACATAACAATATGTGACACCACCCTCAGAATACTGCAAAATGAAAAAGATGATGTAACTGTACAGTGCAGATAGACTGCTAGTACAGTTCATGGGGTTTTGTCAATGATATACATGAATTTTGCCAGTAGGGATAAGGAAGTGATTATCCAATTGCATAAGTAAATGGTTAGGCCACAACTTGATTATTGCGTACAAGTATAGAGCCCTCATTTTAGGAAGGATGTGGATCAGTTAGAAATGTACAGAATAGAGCAATGAGATTAGTGAACTTTACAAAACAGTGTTCTAGCAGTGAGGAGATCTAATTGAGCTATTTAAAGTATTGAATGGATTGAGTATGCTAGAGTTTGATGGCTCAAACTACACACGAGAGGCATAAATTCAAATTGAGAAAGGATGGTTCAGGATAGATTTCTAGAAATTTGCCTTCAGTTAGCAGGTGGTTGACCGCTGAAACGAACTTCCATATGGTTTTGTGGAAGTGTGTAGTTTTAATAAATTCAAGGAAGAATTAGATAAACTATTAGAGGGAATGATCAGGTGATAAGAGAAGTGCCCCCCCCCACAAGCTGATGATACATAAGCTTGCTTTCCTGCATCAGTTGCCACTACTAATACTAATAATTTAACAAATGCAAAAGTGAAAGAAGGAATTTTCGTTGTGCCTCATATAAAAAAAACTACTCCAAGATGATGCATTTGAAACAAAGCTACATGATCCTTTAATGCAGTTGTGCATCGATTTCTTGGAAGAAAGAAAGAAAGATAATTACAAATGGGTACCAACTTTACAGCAAAATTATAAAGATATGGGCTGCTGAATGCCTTTGAAAATTAATTTTCTTCATTCCTGTCTTCGGTTTTTTTTTTCTGCTCAAAATTTGGGTGAGTGTAAGTGACGAGCAAGGGTGAACTCTTTCATTAGGACATATCCACGATGGAGAGGCAATACGTAGTGCCATGATGAAACATTACTGTTGTTTTCTTAAGAGAGTTAAACTGGGTAGCAAACATTTCTAAGAAAACAGAATAGAGTAATACATTATATGTTTCATTAAAGTACTTTAAAATTAATAAGATTTACTTTAAGCTAGCATACGTATTATCGTATGATAGTGGAAACTGGTCATTCAGGCCTATCAGACTATCGTTGAATAAAAACGGCCTACACCGGAGTACAACACATGTAAGTAGTAGTATTACAATATAGAATACTTACTCGTTGGGCTTTGTGTACCCTATCACAGCTTGCTGAAGAGATCGATAAAAAATAAACTAGTAATATTTAAATAAATAAAAATTAAGTATTAATTAAAAAATTTAAGAAAATGAACCTAAAAATAGAAGAAATTAGGAAAATAAATAATATTTAAATTTATAAAAAAAAAAAAAAAAAATTTAGAAAATGAACCTGAAAATATAAACTAAAATAGCAAAACTGGTATAGGTACAGACAGAAACGAGTAAGTATGAGGCATTACATCAAAAAGGGCTGTTAATCCACTCAAAGCCCCTGATGAAGTAGGGGATTGACGGCCACGTGGTGTAATGCAATACGTTATATTATTATATAAATTTGTACAGTCTTTAAGATTTAGTACTATTATATAAATTTATACAGAAATTAAGATTTAATAATTATCTTGCTACAGATAAAATGTTTTCATTAGTAAAATGTTATGAAAAATCATTATCATTTAGCATTATACTTTTTATCTTAACTCAAAATGTATAGGCCATATGGAATGAAGATAACCAAACGAGGATAACTTTATTACAAATTTGTATGAACACTAATACTTATATGAAAAACACCAATAATCGGTAACAATCTACAATTAAACATATATATATATATATATATATATATATATATACAGTCGGACCTCTTTTAATGAACTTCCATATAGTGAAATTTTCTATGTAGCAAACCTTTTTTGATTTGCCCCCTTGGTCATTACATTGAAAATAGTTTCCATATAACAAAGAAAATTCCCACACAACAAACTGATTTTGAGAGACCTGGATATGCACTGTTCACACCACTGGCCTTTAGGCAATAAAGCTGATACTGCAGAAAGCATGAATTAAGAGATAAAAGGATTAAGCATTAATCCCTTTAGCTTTTAATCTAAAGGCTTTAATTCCACGAATTAAAAGCTAAAACATTTTACAATTTAATGGTGCCTGTAAAACCCTGCAGGAGGAAACTGGCTAACCATGGCATGGGATAGGAAAAAAAAGAAACGTTTGGGAGAAACCACTGCCCAGCAGAGGGTCAGCAATGGGTAAAAAGAAGTAAAACCTATACAACTTATACCCTACTATGCCGAGAAGTCCCACTGGTCAGCTGTTCTCAACCATTGGCAATGATTAAGGCATATTCCCAACGCAGGCATTGGCTCTGGTCAACCTACTTTCTACCATAAGCATCCTATTAGAGAATTAGGAGAGAGTGATCTTCCCTTATCTCGAAAATTCTTCTGTTATTTCGAAGAAATGAGTCATCCACACTTTCACTAAATTTCACCTGTCTCTGTTTACATAGTAACTACAAGTGGTTCCTAATTCCAGCTTTGTTTTAACTGCTGTGCAAGTATCCTTAGTGTCTAAGAGGAAATCCTTGAGTGTAGTGAAAAAAATGGAAGTGCTTAATAGTGTAGATTTCAGTGATAAAAAAAAAGAAATCTCTTTAAAATATGATCTCTCTGCCAGTAGTGTATCAACCATTCTGAGAAACCCTGTTTCGATTCTCAAACTGTTTGAGGCGACGTGACCCAGTCGGGAAGCGTGCGAAATTATGCCTGTATGAAGATGTAAATGAACCAGTTTTTAAGTGAATGAAGTTGATTAGAGACCAAAACATGCTGATATCAGGGCTAATAAAAGAAGAGGCTATTGAATATGCATCTTTTCAGGGGACTAAAACATTCCAAGCCAGTTCTACCGCTACTCTGGGTGTCACACAGCACAACTGGTATGCTTTTCTAAGATTACTGCCACCCATATCTGGTTCCTTGCATTTGCCAATGTTAAACTTCATTTGGTACCTCTCAACCCACCTGCTTAATTTTTGTAGTATTTGTTGTAGTATCATACCCAGATTACTGTTGTTAACCACCCTGCCAGCCTTCATATCATCAGCAAACTTGGACATTACGTCTGATAGGCCTGAATGACCAATTTCCACTATCCACTATGTTGGCTGGACAAATTTAAAGACTGTTATGGCTTACTTGAAAAAGTTATTTCTGATGAAAGTGGAGTTGCAATCGAAGAAGACTATACCCATTGGAAAAAAACAGTTGTGAAAAAAATTATGGAGGACTACGAGTCCAAAGACATTCAATGTTGATGAAACATGTCTATTTTTTAAATGTTTGCCGAACAAGACAATGACTTTTAAAAGTGATAAATGTTTAGGTGGTAAAAATAATAAGGAGAGAATTACAATCTTGGTTGCAAATATGGCTGGTAATGAAAAACTGAAGCTTTTGGTAATAGGTAAAAATATTAACCCTGATGTTTAAAAGGAGTAAAGTCGTTAGAGTTGGACTACAACTACAACAAAAAAAACTTTGAATGACAAGCAAAATTTTTGAGCAGTGGATTTTAAAATTCGATAGAAAGATGACAAAAGAAAACAGAAAAATTGTGTTGATTATCGATAACTGCCCTGCCCATCTTCACTTGGTAATTTCGTAACTTACAAGTGTGAAGCTTGTTTCCTCCCTACGAATACCCCATCTAAACTGCAGCCAATGGACTAAGGCATTATCAAAAATTTGAAAATGCACTACTGAAGGTGCATACTGAAAAAAATTATACAGAATAGAAAGCAACCAACCTATAGATTTGTGAATGCACATATCAGAGTTGGCGAAATTGTGGAGTCAAGGTGTGACAGAAACAATTAAGATTAAGAATTGTTTTGCAAAAACAGGTTTTGCTAAAATGCTAATTAACAGAGATGAGAGGGATGAATTACTAGAAGACATTGAGCAATCTTGGAAAGAGTTCCAAGCGAGGTATGATCAGTAAAGAAATAGTTTTCACGAATTTTTAGGCATTCATAATGATATCATAGTAGCAGAATATTCAAGAGACTCCAACATTTTGGAGAGTATTTAAAGGACTAGTGACAACATCGGCGATGAGTTGGATGAAAATGAAGACAATATTAAATCTTCCAAACAAATGTTGGCAGCATTTGAACCTATTAACTGCTGCAATTATAAAATAGAAAAAAAATTATGCATGAGTAACGAGTGAATAATAATTGGACAAATAGCCCATTGGCATTAGTTGAAGCGTATGATGCAAGAAAGCAAGCTTATACAGCATCAACCAAAAAAAAAAAAAAAACCTTCCCATTTCACCCATCTGATCACTCCAAATGTCTGTCTAGTTCAGCCTTAAATTTATTTAAGGCTATCAACTTTAACAGTAACGGATGGAAGTCTGTTCCAGCCCCCAACTACCCACTGGCTAAAGGCAAACTTCCACACATCTATTGTACAACTATCTTTCCTCAATTTGAATCTATGACCCCTCAGGTTCTTAACCTGAACAGGCGGAAGTATTCCGTCAGCATTGAGCCTGCTCAAACCATTCAAGGCCTTATGCACCTCGGTTCAGATTACCTCGCAGGTGGCTAGTTTCCAGGTGCTGCAACTTGAAGAATTTAAGCCTTTCTTCATAAGTGAACCGCTTTGTTTCTCTCACCAATCTTCTTGTCCTTCTCTGTACTTGTTCTAGCAACTCTAAATCCTTCCTAAGATGAGACCTCCAGACCTGTATGCAGTACTCAAGGTGTGGTGCCTAACCATTACCTTATACAAAGGGATAATCACTTCCTTGTCTCTGCTAACAAAATTCCTATATATCATTGACAAAACTCCATGAACTGCTCTGGCAGCCCGTCTGCAATGCTCAGAGAACTTCACATCAGATTGCACAATTACACCCAGGTGTTTTTCATTCTTCACCTCCTTTAGTGTAGTACCACACAGTCTGTACATTTCTCTTGGGTTGCTACCCATATGCAGTACTTTGAATTTGTCAAGGTTAAACTTCAGTTGCCACTTCTCAGCCCATCTGCCCAAATTTTCTAGATCCTGTTGCAGTAGCACACTGTCATTAACAACCCTACCAACCTTTGTATCATCTGCAAACTTTGACACTAAGCCTGATATACCTTTATCAATATCATTGATAAATATACAAAACAACAGTGGACCCAACACCAAACCCTGTGGGACTCTACTAATAACATTAGTCCATGAAGAGCAGTGCCCATTGGTTACTACCCTCTGTCTTCTTCCACTCAACCATCCTTTTACCCATTGTAGCAACTTACCCTTAATACAATTCTGTTCCAATTTGTACAGTAGTCTTTCATGCACAACAGTGTCAAAAGCTTTCCTGAAATCCAAGTACATGATATCAAAATTATTTTTTGCATCCAGTTCCTTTGTGATTTTTTTTTTTTTTTTGATTTGGTAGTTGTTGGCGCATCGGCTTCTGTGGCCATATTGCACCTCCGGAGGTTTTTGCAGTACTTTGATCCAAGCCCGAGGCGGGAATCGAACCCGCGACCTTTGGTCGCGGGTTCGATTCTACATATATCTACATAATCGCGGATTCTACATAATCGCGAACCTGCGATTATGTAGATATATACTAATATTTTTTTTTTTCTCTCTAATATTTCTTTTGTTTTTTAAATCTATGTTTTTATCAAGTTATTGAGAATTATAAAAAAAAAAAAAAAAATAGGAGGTAGATTTAACTCATGACTGATATAGTGAGCAATGGTTATAACAATGAAATTTTTCAGTTCTTTAATGCTCATTATAACCAAGTAAGGCTGTATATACAACAATTTCTGTCTTCAATATACAGGTACGACCCGATTTACAACAGGGTTAGGTTCCAGCAAAACAGGGTCATAAAACAAGACCAAATTAAAATGTAATTGAATTAAATAGGTTCCAAAATTACCCAAATATGTACTAATATTTCTGTTCTTTATAAACAATTAAATATTTTAAAAATTTAATGCACATGTTTTATTTATACTTATAGCATTAGCAAAGACACATGATGCAAGAAAGCAAGCTTATATAGCATCAGTCAAAAAAAAAAAAAAAACCATATTTCCCCCATCCACTTGCTCCAAATGTTCATCAAGTTCTTCTGCCTTGAATCTATTTAAGCTATCAACTTCTACGACAGATGGAAGTTTGTTACAGCAATCAACCACCCGCTGGCTAAAGGCAAACTTCCACACATCTCTCCTACAACCGTCTTTCTTCAATTTGAATTTATGCCCTCTCAGGCAATTATTCTGAGCAAGAGGAAGAATCTCATCAGCATTGAGCATGCTCAAACCATTGAAGGCTTTATACACCTCTATCAGATCACCTCGCAGGTGCCTAGTCTCTAGACACTGTAATTTGCAAAACTTAAGCCTTTCTTCGTAAGAGCAACCCTTCGTTCCATTCACTAATCTTGTTGCTGTTCTCTGTACTCGTTCCAACAGCTCTACATCCTTCGAACTGTATACAGTACTCAAAGTGTGGCCTGACCATTGCCTTATACATGGGGATAACAGCTCCTTATCCCTGCTAGAAAAATTCCTGTATATCACTGACAAGACACCATGAGCTACTCTTGCAGACCGTCTGCACTGCTCAGAAAACTTCATATCTGCCAGCACAATTACCCCTCAGCACCTTTTCATTCTCTACCACTGTCAGTGTAGTACCACATAGTTAATGTTACTCTGGGGTTACTGCTTCCCATATGTAGTACTTTACATTTGTCAATGTTAAATTTCATTTGCCACTTCTCAGCCCATCTGCTCAACTTTTCTAGATCCTGTTGCAGCAGTGTACAGTCATTAGTGTCATTAACAACCCTGCCAACCTTCGTATCGTCTGAAAACTTGGACATTAAGCCTGATATACCATCATCATTATCATTTATAAATACAGAAAACAACAATGGACTCAACATTGAACTATGGGGGACTCCAGTAATAACATTAGTCCATGAAGAGCAGTGTCCATTGATTACCACTCTCTGTCTTCTTCCACTCAACCATACCTTTATCCATAGCAGCAATTTGCCTGCAATGCCGCATTGCTCCAATTTGTGCAGCAGTCTTCCATGTGCAACAGTATCAAAGGCCTTTCTAAGATCCAAATATATGATATCAAAGTTATTCTCTGCATCCAGTGTGACTACATCATAGTATCCAATAATTTTGGTCAGACAAGACTTCCCCTTAACAAACCCATGCTGTGTCAGAGCTTTAATTGAAGTCTTGTCTAGATGAACCTGCAATGCTACTTTAACCAGTGCCTCCATTAAATTCCCTGGAACAGAAGTTAAATTAACAGGTCTGTAATTACCTGTCTCCCCCCTTTGATCCTCCTTTGTGAATTGGGGTCACATATGCACACTTCCAGCCCATGGGTATCTCACCTGAGTCCAGGGAAGCTCTCATAATTATGGCCAAGAGTTTGCTTACTTCCTTTGCTACCTCCTTTAATATAACTGGATAGATCCCATCCCCCCAGCTGCCTTTCTTATGTTTATCTTCAACAATTTCTCCTCCACTTTGCTGTCAGTTATTACAAAATCATCTAGCTTACTGTCAGAGTTTAATTCACCTCTGGCATTCCCCTCCCTGAATAACTCCTGATGTGTGAATGTAGATGCAAAATACTCATTTACTCTTTTAGCTACCTGAGCAGGATCATCAACAGTTGAACCATCGATATCCAGTGTACCAATCTGATTCATCCCCTTCCTTCTAGAGTTTACATAAGTAAAGAAGTCTTTGCTGTTTTTCTTTGCATCCTTTGCCAAAGATTTCTCGTAATCTGCCTTTGCCTACCTAACTTTCTTTGTGACTTGGTTACAGACCAGCTTTTATCTATCATAGGCTACCATGTCGCCCATTAATTTATATGTATCCCATGCATTTTTCTTCTCTGCCACAAGTCTCATTAGTTCATCTGACATCCATTAGGGTTCATATGATATCCATTTATGCTTAAACTTTGAACAATATTTCTTAGTTGGTATGAAAAACCTAGTAGCTGCCAAGATTAATTCTTTGAATGCTTCCCATTTTAAATTTGCTGTTGGTAACCATCAGTTGGTCCCACTGTATAGAATTTACATACTGTCTCAGACCTCCGTAGTCACCTTTATGAAAGCAAAAACCCTTCCCTTTACCCCTGATGGTAGTTACCTCTTTGAGTAAATTCCACTTCAGCACACTGTGATCACTGCCCCCTAGTGGTTCCTTTATCTGCAGATTGTTAATACATGAAAGAATCATTACTGATAATCAGATCAAAAGTATGATTAATTGCCTCCCGAACATGCTGTTGTAGAAAACAATCATCCAATAAATCTACAAAAGCCTTGCTAGTGCATGAGTGACCAACCCACAAATTCCAGTAAATATCTGGGAAATTAAAATCCCTCGATTTACTGGCCCACTATTTCTCTGCACAATTGCTCATTATACTCATCAGATTCGTTAGGCCTATAACACACACACACCTACTTTCCCAGTGCTTATGTCACATCAAACAGATTCAACATTGCATTGTCCACCAACATCAATTGGATGCACTTCCTTATATTTTATGTGTTTCTTAACTAACAGCATAACCCCTCCTCCCTTCCTGTCCTGTCTATCCTTTCTGTAAGCATTGTACTCCCCAAATTCCAATTCTGCACTGTTTATGTCTGTGTGACACCATGTCTCTGATATCCTAACAATATCTGCCTTTGATGTCTTGACTAGCACTTGAAGCTCATCGAATTTATTAACTATACTCCAAGCATTGGTGTACATGCAAGTATACATGCACCTGTTTCTACTCTTAGTTACCCTAACACAGCCCATGTACTTACTTGTTCCACTATGACTCCCAGCAGTCCTGGAAATCCCTCCTGCCTTGAGCAGGCTGCTGTTCAATTGTATTTCAATAGAAGCAGTGCAAGAATCACATTCAGCTCTGCCAGCAGCTACTGTTAATCTATTAGTCCGTGTATCCCCCCCAAGCTAGCAGTTTTCTGATTCATCTAACACTGCTCAATAGCATCAGCAAATATTCTTGCATCCTTTCTATTTAAGTGTATCCCATCCCTGTAGAAGCAGTCTCTTCTGTTAACAAGCACAGACCAGGCTGAAAAAAATTCTACCCCTTGAGCCTTGCACAATCTCTCCAGGGCCGAATTGATCGACAATACACAGAAAACAATTAATAAAATAAAATTTTAACTTACTTTTGTCCTGTGGAATTATCGCTTGAGTATGTATTTACTTCACTGATATTTTGTGGCAATGGTGTAATGGGGCAACATTAATGGGAGGTTCCTGGTTGAGGGTCATCGGGTTCTGAGGGTTCCTTTCCCTTCTTTGTCAAGAATCGTAATACTGACGTCTGGCATGACTTCCTACTTCTTTCTTCCAAGATGTTATAATAGGGCTTCAATGTCAGGTTGACACCTCTTTGGATGCCATGGCTACATTCCCAATCAGGATCATTATCACAAAATTCATCAAATTCACTATGAATTTTGGCAAGAGCACTCTGAATATGTTTTGTTTGGCTCCATCTCTTCCATTCCATCTGTTGTGTCAGACTCATGTTGTTGAAGTTGCACAGTCAGTTCCTGCAATTCCTCCCTCTAAAGGGGCTCACCATGACCTGGATCAACGTTGTCAATGCCAACATCCTTAGCCATTCGCGAAATATCTTTAGCCACTTCTAAAACTGGCTCAATCTTTACAATATCAATCACTGCTTCGGACCACAATTTACGCCAAATGACATTCATGCAGGACTGTGACACTTCCTTCCAGGCAGAATCAATGTTTGTGATGGCATTCAGGATGTTATACAACTTCCAATCGTCCCTCACAGTTATATCAGACTGCACATCCTCAACAATCCCTTTGAAAGTCATACGCAAATAATAAGCCTTAAAGGTCGCAACTACACCCTGGTCCATCGGTTGCAAATGTGAAGTTGTATTAGGAGGCAAATACATTGTCCGTATTTGCCTCCATCGTAAACATTGTTTACATCGTAAACATTGTCCAGCACCAACATGACTTTGCGAGGCAAGCCATTTGCTGCACAAAACTGAGAAACCTCTGGACAAAAGTACGATGTGCACCTTTTGCTAAAAATTGTCTGTCACCCACATCTTTTTGTTAGAGCACCAAAGCACAGGAGGTCGTGTTTTCATCATGCCTTTCATTACACGAGGTGTCTCTGAATGGTACGCCAACATTGGTTTGAGTTTAAATATTCTCAATGCATTGCCACCCAGAAACAATGTTAACCAATCTTTTGCAACCTTGAAACCAGTGGAAGACCTCTCCTCACAGACGATGTACATCCTACTTAGCAATTTTTTCCAATAAAGCCCCGCTTCGTCCACATTAAAAACTAAATCAGGATGGTAGTTGCCTTTGTCTATTAAGCATTTAAATTAGGAAGGATATTCTTCCACCACTGCAATGTCAGCACTAGCAGCCTCACAAGACACTTTCACATTGTGAATTTTAGAACGGTTTTGAAACCGATGAAACCGCCCTTTCCTGGCTGTAAATGTTTCAGTGAGGAGTTATACCAGACTCCTCACATATTTCGTCAAATAACTAATTCGCCTTGTCCAGAATTACTGCCTGTGTAACAGGAACGTTATTTTGATTCATATCGTCAACCCACAACACTAACAATTTCCCCATTTTTTCCATCGTCTCACTGTGTGAATAAGTTGTTCTGGAGGATGACACACTTGTTATCCCTGTGTGTGTGTGTGTGTGCACACTTTATTTTATCAACATGGTTCACAATCATTGATACAGTAGAAGGCACTAAACTCAACGCCTTACACACATCTGACCAACACTCACCAGACTTCACGCAGCAAATCACATCCATTTTCTCCTAAATTGTTAGTGCTTTATGCTTTTTTTTGCCCACAACACTAACAATTTCCCCATTTTTTCCATTGTCTCACTGTGTGAATAAGTTGTTCTGGAGGATGACACACTTGTTATCCCTGTGTGTGTGTGCGCACTTTATTTTATCAACATGGTTCACAATCATTGATACAGTAGAAGGCACTAAACTCAACGCCTTACACACATCTGACCAACACTCACCAGACTTCACGCAGCAAATCACATCCATTTTCTCCTAAATTGTTAGTGCTTTATGCTCTTTTTTTGCCCCACCCCGGCACAGACGCTGCCCTATGCTTAGAGTTCATGGTTACACAAAAATTATTATTATTAATGAGAAATAGCCCTATAATAACACTGTGTAACCCATTAACAATTGAGGGAAAATTACAACGAAACCAACAGGGCACACTGAATGTAAACAACCCTTGGAATCTCTATCATTCCACCCACGATGCACCAGGAAAAACAAAAGAAACGCCTAGTGCATGCTTGGACTCACAGGCATTGCTGCAATGTGTTACTGAGTTGCAATTTTTTTGTTATTTTCAATTTTTTTCAGGTAATATTTTGAAACTGTTTTTAATGTGAACAGTTGTAAAATGGACCATCAATAAATGGGAAAGATATATCCCATCGATATGGGATATATCTTTCCAAGTTCACATTTTAGCCATACATCAAAACCAAACTGGAAATATGAAGCTTTGCATGAGTCGAACCAATGTTTCAATGCTTTTTGTAGGCTCTCATTCTTTATAATTGCTGCCACATTAAATAAATGGGGAAAACGTTCCTGGCTATAAGCTGAAAGGACATAATCATCCACCCAAATCGAGCAAGTTCTTGGACTAATGTGTGTGTGAAGTATACAGTCTTGCACTGTCATAGTGTTCAGTTATATTCAAGAATGTTCTTTTCCTTTTCACTGCTTGTTTCATAAGCTTAAAGGTTTGCCAATATCTTTATTTATTATAAAGGATATCAATAATACACCATATTTGTACAAAAAAGCCAGTTGTCATAGCCTTCATTCCCAATTTGGATAATCTTGGCTTTTTTCTTTTTGGGGATACTTTTGTGTCTGTCATTTGGATCCAAGATACAGCAGCCGCTTGTTATAACGTGGTTCATTTTACGCTGATTCGCTTTAACGCTGTTCTTATATTATAACCAGTATCTGACTATAATGCTGTCACAAATCACTATAACACTTTTACAGATGCATTTTTGGCATATTTAACGAAATTGTTTCATTTGATGGAGTTGATAGCTTGAAAATGAATAGCAAAACAGCATTAAAATGTTTTCCACATCGACTTGAGAAATTTTCCCACGTTCAGTGAAATTTTCTGGAACGCTAATTTAATTGCAGTACAGTGATTTGTTAAGTAGTTCTGAGATCAACATTTTTAAAAATGATCAAGTATATTGCTTGTAATATTTGCGTTATATGCATTTATCCAAAGTCTAGTCTCACTCAGTACAGTATTAGATGTTGTTATGCAAATTTCAAGACACAAGTGCAACCATGGCCAATGTGTCTGTCAGAGTCACTATGTTCATTTTAATGATTTATGGATATATCAAAGTGTATTTATCATTCCAAGATGTTTAATATATATAAAGAGATCACTTAGGTTTGCTTTGTCACCAAGTATATGAAAGAGGGTTAGAGGAGCTTGTAAGTTTGCTAATGATTGGAAGGATATTAGGGTAAGAGGAGCCTGTAAGTTTGCTAATGATTGGAAGGATATGGTTCAAACGGCTGAATAGGATGAACAATCAATCAGGATGTGCCTTACTGTAAGTTGAATCTGACAGACAGAGCAGGGGATCTTCTCTTAGAAATAAATGTTTGTGAGTGAGGAAAGTATGCCCAATGCGCAGTCTTGTCAATATAACTTCTGTCTATTTGTACATGAGCTAGAATGCCATGAACATAGATCTTTTTTTATTCTGCAGAGTTTACTGCACGGTTGGACCCTCCAAAGTTGTTTCCAAATGGAAGTACATTTGGTATGAAATACATCCCTATAATCTGTAAATGGCAGAAACTGAAAGCTATCTTGTATATTAAGATTTGGATTTTTTGTGGCTTGGTCTGCATGATTATTTCCTGGGATTCCAACATGGCTGGGAATCCAACAGATAGACACTAGTTTTCTTGCTTTATGCAAAACTCTGAGTTGTTTTTTAAGATGCTGAATCAAGGAATTTGAGGAATATTTGCTATTCTGTAGAGCTGCTACTGCACTAAGGAAGTTACAGTATAGATTAGAGCAGGTAGAAGTTGGTGCTCGGTAATATCATCCAGTGCTAATTTAATAGCATATAATCCTGCTGTAAATACTACAAACATGAGGCAAGGAGACATATATAGTATATTCCGGTAAAACTACTGCAGCACCTACTGAGTTATTCGATTTTGATCCAACCCATGTAAATCTAATGACTGTTTCTATTTTCAAAACTGTGCAGTGTGTGTGGAGTTTCTGTATAACGATTGGAGAGATCGCTTTTTTATTCCTCTTTGTAAGATGCGATATGGACAAAGACACAATCGGCATCCAGGAAGGTTCTGAGTTTATATCTACTGCAGAAATGAGCTGGAAATGTATTTCCCAAACTCGTGTCTGAGATGCAGTCCTACTAGTTTATTTTTATTCGGCTTGCAACCATAATTACTCATCCATAGTGGATCATGAATAATGGACCAATTTGGATGTGATGGCTGACTGTATATTTTGGCCATAGATAATCTCGTTGAAGGTGCAGCGGAGGTTCCAATGCATCTGCATACAGGCTGTAAATTGGTGAAGTTCTAAATGCTCCTAGAGCTATACGGAGAGCATTATGGTGAATGGTATCTAAGCGATGTAACATGGCTCCTTCTTGCTGAAGCATATACAGGAGATCCATAATCCAAATGAGATCTAATCAAATTTTATATAATTGTAGTAATGTGTACCTGTCGGCTCCCCAGGCCATTGAAGATACTGTGTGCAAGATGTTAAGTTTTCAGAGGCAACTAGTTTGAAGTCTTAGTATATGTTCATGAAAGTTTAGTTTTCTATCTAATGTTAAGCCTAAGAATGAGAAATTTTGAACAGGGAGAGCAATTTTATTTAAGTATAAGACCGGTTCAGGATGAAGACCAAGCATTTTACAGAAGTGTATAACAGCCAATTTTTTCTCAGATATACTATATCTGTTATTTTTAGTCCATGCTTCTATTTTGTTTATGGATAATTGGAGCTGTCATTCAATCGTGTTCATGTTTTGTGATTGAAATGAAATGGAAAGATCATTTGCGTACATATAAATTTCCAGTGAAGGTGGTATAACCTTTGTGATATTGTTCACCCACAGCGCAAACAGGGTTGCACTTAATACTGAGCACTGGGGGACACCTTCCTGTTGTATATATATTGTAGATAAACAGACTTTATATCATACCTGAAATGTTCTGTCAGTAAGGAATTTTTCTATAAATTGTGGAAGTTGTCCTCTGTATTCTAACTGAAATAGATCTCTTATGATTCCAAATCTCCATGTTGTGTCAAAAGCTTTTTCAAGATCTAGATTTACCATCACCATATGCTGCTTTCTTATAAATAAGTTTCTAATATTCGTTTCAACTTTGACATGTAGATCAAGTGTTGATCTATTTTTCCTAAATCCAAATTGGTGGGGTGATAAAACATTCTCTTTTTCCAGCAATCATGTAAGTCTATTGTACACCGTTCATTCAAGGATTTACCCTATGCAGCTGGTCAGTGAAATAGGGTGATAATTATATGTATAGGAAGGATCCTTTCCGGGTTTGGGAAATGCAAAGACAATTGCATGCTGTCATATGGAGGGATACAGGTTGTTCAGAAAAATTCTATTATATATAGCTAGTAGGATATACAGACAATCAGAGTTTAGGTGTTGTATCATAGTATAATAAATGCCATCGGGACCTGGTGCACTATTAGGCAATTTTGTAATAGTTTTAAGTAATTCCTCTTTTAGGAATGGTAGATTATACGAATGAGATGTCTTGGTAGAGAAATTCAACTTACTCCATTCAGCTTGCTCTTTATATTTTTGAAAATCAGTGTTGTAGCTTATAATTGCTGATGTAGAAGCAAAAGATTCAGCCAGAATTTCTGATATCTCGACTGTTGTAGAAACGTCCTGCCCTTTCCAATGGAAGATTGGAGATTGTATGCTTGGATATCTTCCACTTAAAATCCGAATTTTTTTCTACACCAAACTAGGACTCTAGTTCCTAGTAAGTGTGAAAGCAAACACGATCCAAGAATTTTTCTTTGCCTTTTTCTGAATTCTCCTTGCTTCGGCTTTGGCTTTTTTATATGCAATCAAATTGAGGATAGTTGGATATTTCCGGAATATATTCGATACACGATTTTGTTTTGTTTTTGCCATCGCACATTCTGCATTCCACCAAGAGTTGTATGTATAGGAAGGATCCTTTCCGGGTTTGCCTTGTCTTACTTATTGAGGTATTGTAGCTTTCGAAGCTTCTAACTGATATATATGACAGCATCATCTATTGGCAGGGTTTCTATTAATTGCTTATTCAGCTCGATTAATTGCATATATTTACTTCAATTAGCTTTTTTAAAATTCCATATTGTTCTGGTTTCTTCTGTAAGGGTTGATTGTGTCTGTATGGAACATACTATGGTCTCAGACAGTTTTTAAATTCTGTACAGTGGGACCAACTGATGATGTTACCAACAGCAAATTCTAAGTGGGAAGCATTCAAGGAATTAACAGTGGAAGCTATTAAACTTTTCATACCTATTAAGAAATATTGTTCAAGGTTTAGGCCTAAATGGTTGTCAAATGAACCAATGAGACCCGTGGCAGAGAAGAAAAATGCATGGAATGCATATAAATTATCAGGCGACACAGAAGCCTATGATATATATAAGCTAGTCTGTAATCAAGTCACAAAGGATGTTAGGCAGGAGAAGGCAGATTACGAGAAATCTTTGGCAAAGGATGCTAAGAAAAACAGCAAGGATTTCTTTACTTATATAAAGTCTAAAAGGAAGAGGATGAATCTGATTGGTCCACTTGATATTGATGGTTCGACTGTTGATGATCCTGCTCAGATAGCAAACAAACTGAATGAGTATTTTGCATCTACATTCACACATGAGGCGTTATTAAGGTTTGAAAATGCCACAAGGTTATCAAATTGTAACAGCGTGCTTAATGATTTTGTAATAACTGAGAACAAAGTGGAGAAGAAATTATTGAAGTTAAACATAAGAAAGGCACCTGGGGTGGATGGAATCTATCAGTTATATTAAAGGAGGCAGCAAAGGGAGTAATAAAACCCTTAGGTGACACGAGTAATTACAGACCAGTTAGTTTAACTTCTGTTCCGGGTAAAATAATGGAGTCACTGGTTAAAGATGCATTGCAGGATTATCTAGAGAAGACTGCAGCAATAATTCAGACACAGCATAGGTTTGTTAAGTTAAAGTCTTGTCTGACAAATTTGATTGGTTATTATGATGTGGTTACAAAGGAACTGGATGCAAAAAATAATTTTGATATCATATACTTGGATTTCAGGAAAGCTTTTGACACTGTTGCACACGGAAGACTACTGTACAAATTGGAGCAGAATGGTATTAAGGGTAAGTTGCTACAATGAATAAAATAATGGTTGAGTGGGAGAAGACAGAGGGTAGTAATCAATGGGTGCTGTTCTTCGTGGACTAATGTTATTAGTGGAGTCCCACAGGGTTCAGTGTTGGGTTCACTGTTGTTTTCTATATTTATCTTTTTTTTTTTATTATTTGGTTTTTAGGAGCATTAGCAACTAAGGCCATATTGCTCCGGGGATATGCGGTGGTCATTCCCTGACCTTTCCGTATCCTCCTTATTTGGTGGTCACGAGTTCAAACCCCGGTCTAATCAATAAGCGCGTGCTATGCACTGCTGCTCCTGCCCACCTGGCTATGGAGGTGGCCGTATATTTATCAATGATATTGATGAAGGTTTATCACGCTTAGTATTGAAGTTTGCAGATGATACAAAGGTTGACAGGTTTGTTAATGACAGTAATGGCAGTGTGTTACTGCAACAGGATCTAGAAAACTTGGGCAGATGGGCTGAGAAGTGGCAACTGAAGTTTAACCTTGACAAATACTGCATATGGGTAGAAGTAACACCAGAGAAATGTGCCAACTGTGTGGTACTACACTTAAGGTGTAGAAAATGAAAGACCTATGAGTAATTGTGCAGTCAGATATGAAGTTTTCTGAGCAATGCAGACAGGCTGCCAGGGCAGGTCATGGGGGTGTTGTCAATGATATACAGGAATTTTGCTAGCAGGGAAAAGGAGGTGACTGTCCCTCTGTATAAGGCAACAGTCAGGCCACGCCTTGAGTACTGCATGCAGGTCTGGAGGCCTCATTTTAGGAAGGATGTAGATTTGCTTGAGTGTGTACAGAGAAGGGCAACAAGATTGGTGAGAGGAATGAAAGGATTCTCCTACCAGGAGAGGCTTAAGTTCTGCAAATTTCAGCAGCTGGAGACTAGGCACGTGCGCGGTGATCTGATTGAGGTGTATAAGGCCTTGAATGGGTTGAGCACGCTGAATTCTGATGGGATCCTTCCACTTGTTCAGACTGCAAACCTAAGGGGGCATAAATTGAAATTGAGAAAGGACAGATGTAGAACAGATGTGTGGAAATTTGCCTTTAGCCAGTGGTTGGTTAATTGCTGGAACAAACTTCCATCTGTCGTTGTGGAAGTTGATAGGTTAAATAAATTTAAGGAAGAACTGGACACATATTTAGAGGGATTGTTTTGTTATTTTTTTTATTATTTTTTTTTTTTTTGACTGATGCTGCATAAGCTCATACACTTGCTTTCTTGCATCACATGCTACTACTACTACTACTACTACTACTATCAGAAAATGATCACTGTTGTAAGGATCATTTAATACGAACCATTGTTTGTTTTGTTTGTTATTTGGTTTTTAGGAGCATTAGCAACTAAGGCCATATTGCTCTGGGATATGCGGTGGTCATTCCCTGACCTTTCCACATCCTCCGTATTTGGTGGTGACGGGCTCGAACCCCGGTCTAATCAAGAAGTGTGTGCTACGCACTGTTGCTCCTTCCCACCTGGCTACGGAGGTGCCTCATATGAACTATTCTATACTGGGATACATTGTTAAATCTACTGCAGAAGTGATATCTGTGGCCAAACTGATATAAGTGTGAGATCCGGTATTCAGTAAATTCAGTTGTTGATCATTTAGGAAAGTTTCGATTAAATTACCTCTACTGTCCGTGTGAGAAGATCCCCACAGATGATGATGAGCATTCGTATCTCCCATAAGACAATAATGAGGTTGAAGCTGCACAGTAAGATCATTTAATTCCGATCTGAAGAGAGGAATATTTGGTGGAAGATAAAGGAATGAGATTGTGATAGAAATTCCGATGGTTATTCTCACTGCTACTAAGTTGGTTTTTAATGTTGTTTGCTTAGCTGGTATATTAGTATTCATCAAAATTGCCACTCCTTTGGCAGCTCTGTTATCATTTCTGTCTCTCCAGAAGAGTGTATAGTTTTGAAATGTGGGTGATGATTGAGGTGTTAGATGGGTCTCCTGAATGCAAATGCAGACCGGTTTATACTACTGAATAATATCTTTTATTTCATCCAATTTTCCATGTAAACCACGACAGTTCCATTGTATAATAATATACTGCATTATTTAGGTATCAAAACTATTTGTTGAATCTGACTGCGCTTTTGAGTTTTTTCGTTTATCATATTTGGGTCTGTCTTTCTTCGGAAAATTAGGATGAGGTATATCTGTTTTCTTGCTTCCGGATAAGACACTTTATTTTCTACTTTGTATTTGTTTTCCCAATATCCACATTTCGCATGTCTTCGAAAAAGTAGGGCGATTTCTGTGACAGTTTGGACAGAGTGGTGTAGAGGAGTGCAGTTTGCTTGATTGTGTTCTTTCGATCCGCAGAGCAGACAGATGGGATCACTGCGACATGTTGCTTGAGAGTGTCCGTATCGCTGACAGTTGTAACACCTTATTGGATTCGGTATACATGGTCGAATTTTGCAATTTAAATATCCTGCTTTAACTGAATGGGCAAGAGAAGGATTGTTAAAGATGAGAATAACTGATCGGGTTGGAGTGAGAATGCCATCTTTCTTCATCATTATCCTCCTAACAAGTATCACTTGTTGTTCTGTTAGCTCACGCAGTAACTCTTCCTCTGAAACAGTCAAAAGGTCCCATTCAGTAATAACACCTTTCAATGTATTCAGGGAATTATGTGGGGTAATTTCACAACTGGCAATCCTGCAAAAGTTTTTGTTTTTAGCAATTTCTCAGATTGATGAGTTAGTGAGGTTTCTACTAAGAGACCACCTGATTGTAATCGTTTTATCATTTTTGGTGATCCAACCATGGACTCTATAGTCTTCTGAACTAAGAATGGGATAACTTTCTAAAGGGTTGTGTTGATAACAAATGTATCACCAAAAAGAAAGGAATAGTAGGCTAAGAGCTGTTGATTTTCATTCTCTTACCCTGAGACACGTTAAGTTGTAAGTCACCAGATTTGGAAAGACAGCTGTTCCACTGAAAGCAACTAGGGCTAGGCTGGCTATTAGGATTGAAATGGAGAGACTTTTAACTAATTTTATTGAAGATAATATCTCCAATGCAGAATTCAGTTAAGTTAAATATTATAAAAAAAAAAAAGAGAGAGAGAGAGATTAGCCTATATGATGATCTGAAGAAAACTCCCTTAAAAAAAAAAAAAAAAAAAAAAAAAAAAAATGTGGAACCATTTAAAACTAGTAAGGGCTGGTTGAATAGATTTAAAATCCAGGGAGAAACCGCAAGTGCAGATCAAGGAGCCGAAACTTTCAAAAAAGAACTTGTTAAATTTAATTAAAGAGGGGTATTATGTGTTATACTTCTCAACAAGTTTTTAACATAGATGAAGCAGGATTTTTTTGGAAATGAATGCCTAAAAGAAGTTTCATATTGAAAGAAGAAAAAAACATGCCAGGTTTCAAAGCTTTATTGTTGGGTGGTAACGCTGCAGAGGATTTAAAATTAAAACCCCTTTTAGTTTACCAGGAAGAGGGCCAAAGTACAACCCAAAATCGACAAATTTTTCATGATTAAATTCATCAATTAAATTAAATCAATTTAGATCAATTAAATTCATGATTTTAATTGGAATTTTAAGTTTAATTTTGATACATAAGTAATTACCACATAATTATATATGTTTGTAATGCAGAATATTTTATATACACAAATATTTGAATATTAAATATTTTGACTGACATTTGTGCATCTTTTCACTACCGTTTATTATTGATTAGGAAATATCCTATGGCACCAACCGCAACTCACAAATACATATGTTCCCTTATGGGAATGCAGCGCTCACTTAGCGCGGATTCACTCAGCAATCTGTTTTTCCGGAACGAATTATCAGCATTAAGCGGGGGGTCACCTGTATGTCGTTCAGTGATGCCCAGGTCTCATTGCCAGTTATGAAAGAATCAAAAAAAAAAAAAAAAAAAAAGCTGTTTTCATTTCTCAAATGAAAAGAAATAAAAACAACTTGGGTTCCCACTTGTGGCATATTTTTCTCTATCATGGACTTTCTACATTGTCTAGATGCTGTATTTCGAAAAACCTAATGCATTAGCAACGACACTAGTTTTCATGTCATCATTTTGAATCATTTCACTGACCATTTTCTAAACTGCTTATGTGATAACACCTTTTCGGTTTTTATGTTCTAGCCTTATCACAAAATTTAAAGCACCAAATTATTTTTAAACTAAGGTACACCCAAGCTGCGACTTCTTGCTATTTATATGAATGAAACTGAAAATTTTGAACTGGAGTGATATATGCAATTGCAACATTAACTTTCGAAGAATTTGTTTACAGTGTTAGCATTAATTATTCTAAAATTTTTTAGATTGTTCTAAAGGTTAATTTATTACTTTTTTTTATAAGAGTAATTTATTTTCTTCTAAGATTAAATAACACTAAAACCATTTATTATCTTTATTATAACTATCATTTTTATAAACTATGAAGTCAACTTTATTTTAAATAATATCCATAAATACCATAATCATAAACTAAAGAATATCCACAAACAAAAATTACTTACTGCATTACCCAACGTCATTAATCGAAGGATAGATTCACAGCACAACTTAAGGTTAGGCTGCAGAAATTCAGCCAAAATATTTTTAAGTAAGCCTAATACATGCAGTGTTACAGTTGATGCTCCCAAACCTTTTGAAAAAGAAAGAAAAAAGTATATTTTTTTTACTCTGAAAAAGCAATGTATACAGATAAAAAGCAATGTGTACTGATAATTTGATTAATCTATTTAAAAAAAAAAATTTAATTTACCTATTAAAAAAAGGGAAATGGAAAATTCAATCATAGAAAACTATCATAAATACAGAAAATAGAACAACTAAACTTCTTTTGTTTTAGGATTTATCTAAACATGAAGGGTGGCAAAATAAACATCATAAGCCTTTAGCAGTGTTTCGCAACTTTTCTCAATAACGTTGAGAAAGGCTGAGTAAGTTACTACTTAAAGGGCTTCCAGGTACTAGTTTCACTGACTTCCCCATTTAGTTTTTTAAGCTATGTGCCTTTCTTTTGAAAATTTTTCATTAGTACTGCTAATATACAACAATATTTTTAATTTCTGTGTTAAATGTCATATAAGTTGGTGCATTAGCATCATTTCTATACACAGTAAATCAACTGAAGTTGTACAATGGCATCATTACATAACATCTCATATTGTGAATTGCTTCACAAAGCATTGCCTATCTCATTATACCTCAAATAAGTAATGCTTAATACTTCTCAAGTAGAGACGCTACTGTTAATGGGTGGTAGTGTCCAATAACATGTATGTCAGTGGCCTAACATCAGTAGGTTAATACTTATGTGGTCTTTTCTAAGGGGGAAGCATTACTTATTAAAGGTATAATAAGATAGACAAATCACTGTGAAGGAATTTGTAATATGAGATGTTGTGTAATGATGCTACTTCAGTTGGTATACTGTGTAAAAAAATGAAGCTAATGCACTAACTTTATGACAGTAAACTCTTCCCAGTCTGCCGTTTTTTAGACCTGTCTTCCATGTATTTCCGTATTAAAAAAACTAAATTCTGTCTTACTAAATTAACAGCTATAGGCTCCACTATGATATGTAATGTTTTTATGCATTCTTCTTCACAGACTTTAATTAAAATTTTTAAAAATAGCACAAGGAAGAGTTTCAAATTTGAAAGTAACACACTCCAATTACTGAAATTTGTGTTACTTTGGAATTTATAAAAACATCATTATCAATTTTCAGTGGGAACTTGTGCATCACATAGACAGAGCAATAAATTACTTCCTCATTGAACAAAGGAAAAGGGAAGAGATTTTTAATCTTTTCTGTTCTAACAGATTACACTATGTTATCTGCCAACCTTTTACTAACAGTTTTCCCAAAGTTGCATCACAAAGGAATTTGAACTGAGTGTTTTTTTTTTTTTTTTTTTTTCACCTGACTCAATATCCTCTCACACTCTGCATTACTATGAGGATTAGCTAAAATGTCAAACATGGCTTGGATAATTTGCCAGGGCCACTGTACATCAATTCTTTCTAGTTCATAATATTCCAGATGATAAAAATGCATGAATACACATAGAATATACATATTCATATATTTATATTATATATACAAGTTTGATGGTTTAGCAGGGCATATCCTGAGAGTGACACCTTCTTACATAGCACCACTCAGATCTGATTATAGGATTCAGAAGGAATCTTGAAACATTACAAGCAATTAAATTACTGTTGATTATGTGTATAATATCAACATATGTGTGTGTCATTTACATACACAATATCAACATTAAATTAATCACTTGTGATGTAAAACAAAAAACCAACAGAACTAATCCTGAAAAACATCTATTGCTTCATCAGTTTACTTATCTTCAGTGATACTAAGAAGGAATTAAAAAACTTCTGAACAAAAACTTTCAAATTTGAAAGCAACACACTCCAATTACTAGGCGCCTCCATAGCCAGGTGGGAAGGAGCAGCAGTACGTAGCACACGCTTCTTGATTAGACCGGGGTTCGAGCCCGTCACCACCAAATACGGAGGATGCGGAAAGGTCAGGGAATGACCACTGCATATCCCGGAGCAATATGGCCTTAGTTGCTAATGCTCCTAAAAACCAAACAACAAACAAACAAACTCCAATTACTGAAATTTGTGTGACTTCAGCATTTATAACAATATCATTCATCATTTTTCAGTGGGAACTTGTGCATCACATAGTCAGAGCAATAAATTACTTCCTCACTGAACAAAGGAAAAGAATTGTTTTCCTCTTGTTTTAGTCTCACAACAACCTCGGCAGTAAAACTGCCTATGAATAAGTGAATCATCCTTCTAATTTAGTCCAAGTTGGTAATCGAATTAAATCTTCCACTTCTAAAATGGAAATGAAAGATTTAAGAACTGCTGGTCTAACAAATTCAGAAATTACACTCTTATTAAGGAGTAATGGCCTCAGGATATATAGATGTGAGGCACATTAGGAAAAGAGCATTTGGTTAGTCTGAAGTTACATCTGCCAGATAGAATGTGTGTGGTGCAAGTTAGTTGGAAGCAAAGGTATGATGAGATTGAGAGTAATCTACAGACTGGAAGATTGTGAAGAATGTGATGAGTCTCAACATGCAGATGGACTGGGCAAGTAAGCATAAATGTCTTATTATGGGTGACTTCAAACTGACCAGACTGCCAAGAGAGGGTAAATATATTTGAATTATGGAACACTAAAAGCAAAAATCACAGAAGCCATAAAAGCATACAAACCATTAAGAAAATATTGAAGGAGGGTGCTGAAATGGATGACTGGTCAATTAGATCAGAAAAAGATTGCATGGGATAATTAGAAAGCGATGAAAAAAGTAATGAATCCTACAACAGGTACAAGTTGATCTGTAATAGTACCACAAATAAGGTCAGGGAGGCCAAAGCTGTACATGAGAAAGTGTTGGCTAAGAGAGCAAAAAATGGTAACAAGGAATTTTTCATGTATGTGAATACAACAAAGAAGAAAGCTAATCAGACACCGTTGTACATTGGGTGTGGTTAAGTCTTAGATAATGCAGCTGATGTTTTGGATGAATTGAATAGATACTTTGCATCAGTCTTTACTGAAGAAAGACCCTTCATGCTGAGAAAAGTTTGAGCCATATGAAATTAGTGCTTTCATAATTACAGATCACTGTTTACTAGAAAATCTTTTGAGCATAAAGACAAGTAAGGCTCCTGGAGTTAGTGGCATATACCTTCTAGTTTTGAGGGAGACCAGCAGGGAGCGAACTCAACCATTGATGTTATTTATGGGGGAATCTTTGGACTCTGGGGAGATTCCTCTGGATTGGATAGTGCAAAAGTATCATCAATACATAGAGGCAGTTCTAAGAGTGAAATTGGTACCTACAGACCAGTAAGTCTGGTCTCAGTGGTCAGACTAACTGGTCTGTAGGAAAACTCTTAGAGGCAATGGTTAAGAGTGACAATCCAGGGACATTTAGATAGATATGGTATTCAGGACACATGACATGGTTTTGTTAAGGGAAAATCATGTTTAACTAACTTAGGCTATTTTTACACAGTTACTCATGAGCTGGATATAGAGAACAATTTCAAGGTAGTTTTATTTGGATTTTAGCAGAGTGATTGACTTGGTCCCTCATGAGAGGTTGTTGTATAAGCTGGAACAGGTTAGGATTACTGGTAACATTCTAAGATGGATTGGTGGCTGCATGGCAGAAGGCAGAGGGCTGTGATTAATGGGTATTCTTCAGATTGGTGTTAATGTCAGGAGTGGTGTCTCCGAAGGATTGGTTCTCGGACTACCATTGTTTCTCATTTTCTTAAATGATATTCACGACAGAACTGAAGACGTGGTGTCAAAATTTGCAGACAATGAAAAGATTGGTAAAGTTGTTAATGATCACTGCCAAACAGCACTCCTTCAGGATGACTTGAACAGCTCCAAAGATGGTCAGAGAAGTGGCAGCTGTGTCAACCCCCAAATAAATTATACATTTGGTGGGACTGAATTAAAAACATTGGAGGAGGAAAGGGATCTGGGAATTACAATAAGGGCAGGTATAAAGTTTTCTGAACAGTGTAGACAGGCAGCCAGGAAAGCCCATGGTGTCCTATCAAGCATTATTCTGTAGAGATAGGGAGGTCATAATTCCACTGTATAAGGCAATTTAAGACTGCATTTGGTATACTGTGTTCAAGTATGGAGACCTCATCTGAAAAAAGACAGAGCTCTTGAAAGGGTTCAAAGACAGATAACTCAAATGGTGAGATCAGCAAAAGGATGAGGAAAGAAGAGGAAAGTCCCCGGCTATGTGGGCTACAGAGCTTAGCAACCAGGCACCTCAGAGGTGACTGGACTGAGGTTTATAAGGCTCCAAGAGGAATTAGTAAAATGAATGAAAGTTGAATTTTCACTGTTATAAAGAATTCCAGAACTACAAGCTATAAATTCAAATTAGAGGGATTGAGGTTTAGATTAGATTGTAGGAAGTTTTCTTTTAGCCAGCGAGCCATTGATTGCTGGAACAAGTTGCCTTCGCATGTAGTTGAGGCTGATAGTTTTGGATAGTTACCTGAGAGGAAAGCACATAATTTATATTTTCTTATCTACTTGGTGTGCTTTTTTTTCTTCCCAGTGCAGCAAAAGCTTGTGGCTTCCTTGCACTATGTGGCAAATACTATTACTCTTATTATTTAACTGAAGAACTGTGTTCAGATTTTCAAAAGCTCTTATAACAATTAAAATAAACATGCAAAACGATTTATTTCAGCAAGCAAACAGGAAAATGAACAGATTTTCTGCACACACAAGAATAATCTGCCTAGTGTTATTAGTTTTCTTGTACAGTTTAGGATTGCTCACACCAGAAGTTTGTGATTCTGAAGTTCTACTTGAGGACTTCATTAACTTGTCTTTCTGTAAGACTACTTTTGATTCATGAACTGAATTTTCAAATGAATCAGTACAACTCATTATTGACTACTTGTTGCACTTTTAAATTCAGTAACTTTGAAACATGCACAAATGGTGCATGTTTCAAATCAATTCTAATTTCTTTAAAATAGTGTTCAAATAATGAAATATTATTTACAGGCATTATTACATATTTTAGAGGTAATTTATAATTTAAAGGTTTGCTGTCCTTTACTAGCACCTACCTACACCACTGAAAAATGATTTCAAAATTCACTAAACCTACAAACTGTCCTCTGAAGTAAATGACCAATAACTGCAGAATGGGAACATTGGAGGTGTAATGGATACTGGTCTGAATTAGCATATAAATATTGATAAAAAAAATAAATGAAGAAAATTGAGTGGAGAAGAAGGGGCATTCTGGAACTTTTTTTTTTTTTAAAGAACTGGACATCATCTTCTTCACTTTCAAATGCATTATCTGCATTTCTTTCTAGTACACATTGCTCTTATGCTTTTTTTTTTTTGTTACAAATGTCTGATTACATTGCATTTGCTCAACTTAAATCTGAAAAATCGCATTTGTGTGTGTCATTTACATACACAATATCAACATTAATTAATCACTTGTGATGTAAAACAAAAAACCAACAGAACTAATCCTGAAAAACATTATTGCTTCATCAGTTTACTTATCTTCAGTGATACTAAGAAGGAATTAAAAAGCTTCTGAACAAAAACTTTCAAATTTGAAAGCAACACACTCCAATTACTAGGCGCCTCCATAGCCAGGTGGGAAGGAGCAGCAGTGCGTAGCACACGCTTCTTGATTAGACCGGGGTTCGAGCCCGTCACCACCAAATACGGAGGATGCGGAAAGGTCAGGGAATGACCACTGCATATCCCGGAGCAATATGGCCTTAGTTTCTAATACGGGACATGGTGAACACAGCAATGGTAAACTCGGCGACAAAAAATTTTTTCGAAAAGAAAATTATATACATGTTTTCATTTAGAGTTATTATAAATTTGTTAAGTCAAATATATTAGTAGTCTGCACAGGCAGCAAAGAGGTATCCTCATCGTCCTCCCCACAACAGTTGGAAAAGGCCTGGGTTCGAAATCCATCGATGATGCAAGGAACCTTTATGGGCTTTTTTCACACACCCTATTGCTGAGTTAGTAGGTCTCAGGCATGATACAGTTTTTCCCCCCAGAAAGTGGGGTTTTTTCGTCCAGCAAAACAGACAAATCAACCAGAGAACACATGCAATTTACAAACACAATACACATATCAGTTTATTCTGGGTAACTAATAAAATAATTTGAATTTGAAAATATATTAGTAGTCTGCACGTGTCACCATCCTCTCCACACCGGGTTGGCCAGGGTTCGAATCCCGTTGATGAAGGAAGGAACTTGCTTTCACTTCTCTGACTTCTTTCAATCTGTGGCTGAGTTAGTCAGTCTCACGCATAGATAGCAAGGTTTTCCCCTCTGGAAACTGGGAGGGTTTTTTGTCCAGCAAAACAGGCAAACTGACCAGAGAAAACATGCAATTTACAGACACATTACACAAAATGGGCATATATTTGTTACATAGTTTAGTATATATCTTTGAATTTTTTGTATAATCCTGAAAAATAAACTATAAAACTAAAAATCCTTTACTTTTTTTAATCCATATTATTTCTATAAAGATATTTATAGAATATCTTTGTGGATATACCACAAAGATATTCTATAATATTTTGCCGATTATACTTATTGACCTTATTTAAAATTCTGCAGTCAGCTTCTTTGTAGTGTGTGTTTCTGTGGATGTTCGTGGCTGGCAATATTCCTTTCGTAATCTATATCGTAAGTTTTTTGAATTTTCCATAACTTATCTATAAAAATTCACAAATTGCACCTTCATCTTTTTTAGCTAGTATAAAAATTTGAGAAAAAAGAGGAGAGAACAAAAATGTGCCATCCATAAATAATTCCTTCACATGTTCACTCCACGTTGAGTGATATTCCCTACCAAATACCAGGATGCACTGTGGGTCAGACTGGTCTCTTCCTAAATCTGCTAGAAGAAAATGCTCAAAATTTGTCGGACTGTATTCATAACGGGAATACTCCTCAAGTATAATTATTGCCTCACGAGATTCTGGATTGGTCGGTGCACTTAAAGTTTTGATTCTCCTCCTTTGTATGTTTCTGTACATAACATTACTATTTGGAAGAATACCTTGCACCGCCGTAGAAACATCTTCAATGGCTTTTGCCCTTATTTGTGCTGGGGTTTTCCATGGTTGTATCGCAAGATGTTTCATGGCTGTATTCAATTTTTGGAGTATAACATTTGCTGCATTTCTTAAGCTACTACATGTATGTTCATTTTGTAGAGAATGAAAAGAACCATCCTCTGCAGTTATAATCACAAGAAACTATTGATTATTCATGAAATAAATTTAACAAAAATGCTTTTATTATAATTTTTGTCGCCGAGCTGTCACGTAATGGTAGAATACAAGTATGTTGTGTTACAATTTCCAGATTTTATAATACCTGAAATACCTTTCCCATATATGTCTTCTGTATTTCTTTGACATTTTAATTAACAGCACTAAAGGTGCAAAACTAAATTAAATAAAATTTAATTTAGTTTTGCACCACATACAAAAATTTGCAAATTTTAATTAAACAAAATTTAGTTTGGCACCACATACAAAAAATCTATGGTTTAACCTTACAACAAAGATTGAGTTTAACTTATAAGCTGTAATAGGTAAAATATCATTTCAGATTCTGCATATTTTATGCAACAGACTTATGCAAACCTAAGAGCCAATTTGTTAATGCTAACAGAAAATTAAGCACAAACTTGTGGAATTTTTTTAAAAATTCTAAATTCCAAAATCCCTCCTAATCCAAAGCTATCTTACTATGTGGATGAAATATCTGCCTTCTGCTTGGCTATTTAATGTCTACAAGCTTCTACACTCGCAAGTACAAATTCCCTCTGTCTGTCTGTCAATTCATTAACCTTTCCAAATTTCTAAAGGAATCTTCTAAGATTCTAATCTAAAGGTTTCTGAAAGCCTTTTCTATTCACAAAAATTATACTGAGTAGTCACTTTATTAGGTATACTTACCCTCTCCATGAAATGGAGGACTTCTTCAGTAACAACATCATGTGTTAAGTACCAGGCAATACAAAAGATTTAAGTAACTTTAAATGTGGCATGTTACCTGGCACTATGTGCATCAATATGAGTACCTCAGAAACTGCAACCTTGCTTGGGTTTTCACGTATATTGAGTCTACATGTACAGTTATATGTTCCAATACCATGCAGTCCTCTATTTAGGCACAGGTGATGTCACTTGCATGAATAATGTTTTCAGTATGATGACCAAGTTCTGGTCCTGACAGCTAGCAGATCTGTTATAAAAAAGTTTCCTTCCAAACCACTGTGTAAAATGTTTGGATTTGAATCTAACACTTGCGGATTTTTTTTTCCCACACTGTGTCAAAGTTTTTTTTCCCTGTACTGCATCATACTAACCCTGCAAACAATACAAATTTACCAAAGAATATGCACAATTTAAAGAATGTACTGCCACCTCACTCAGAGGAACTGACAACACCACCAACTAACTTTTAAGGCTGTCACAGCAGCCAGCAGATCCTCAAACCAAACTGCCCATACTTCATAACAACTAGCTGAACAATGTATCCATATACAAACACAGGTGGCATATTCACAAACAACCCTTCCAACATGATGGCCAAGTTCTACTACTCTTCAGCATCACAGCAAACACTTCATGACACAATAGCTGAAAATTTTCCTATTTTCTCTTTGAAACAGGTTCTCACTGACAGTGAATTCACAAAGCCAAATTAGAAATACTGTTCACTTTGTGCACAATAATTTGTTGTAAATAGTGTTCTAATGCTAATTATAATAAAATACAGTTAATGACTTTTGTAACAGAAATCTTTTTTTTTTTTTTCTTTTTGGAATAAACACTGGCTTAGCAGTCAGCGTTCTGTTCCATCCAAAAAACACATACAAATAAACTTGAAGCATCTACTCATGTCATCATTGACAAATTCTCCAATAAAATGCCAGTAAACATACCTAAAACAGAAAATAGCAGACTATTTTATTTAAAAAATTTAAAATCACAAATAGCAAAAGTTTTCTTCATATTGACTCAATGAGAGGTAAGACAACAATCCATACTACTAACAGAAAGTCTGTTACAGACTTTTTTTGTAAAAAACAACACTGCAACACTATTCCTTTATTTCATTACATATGATTTACAAAACTTGCCTCCATGTTCCTCAATCTTTGAAACACAAAACTTGGCAGTCACTGGCACTGCTGGATGATATGTGACAGAATGAACTTGCACTGTTATTCTACCACCTTTTAGAATTGCACAGACAGCATGTTGAGCAGCTTTCCTTACCTAAAGTAATAATTTAAAGAAACTGTTATTTAAAAAAATAAAAATTCAGCTAAATAACAATAAACACAACAACAACAACACAACACATAGGCTGATTATGTCAACAGGCTTTTGTAATTATGGAAATACTTTACAAAGCCTAGTAAACATGGGTCCTTAAGTGAATCGTTTTCGAGATATTGCACATTTCTAGTTGGGATCCACCACTGACTTGTCTGTTTAGGTTAGGTTATGCTCATTCTCTCCCTTTCCCCATGCTCTGAGACACAGCAGGCATACTAGTACTTGTCAAAGGATAGCCAACATGGAAAGAGGTTACAGCAACGAAGAATATGCAGACATGCACTTCATGTATGGTAAAGCCAACAGCAGTGCACTCGAGGCTGCACGTTTGTACCAAGAAGCATTTCCCCATCAAAGGCAGCCAAACAGGCACACATTCATCAGGGCACATCAACACCTTAGAGAACATGGACTACGAGTAGGTAGGCCCAGAAGCATAACACCCGATGTTGAGGAAATGGTGTCAGAAAGAATAGAACAAAATCCAGGAATTTTAACAAGGAGGGTTGCTCTGCAAGAGCATGTACTGAGTCATAGCAGTGTGGAAAATTTTACATTGCCAATTACTGTACCCCTACCATATCCAGCATGTACAAGGTCTCAGCAATACAGACTATCCCTCCCAGAGTGCTCAAATAGTCAGTGGCGGATCTTAACAGAAAATGTGCATTATCTCAAAAACAGTTCATTTGCGGCCCAATGTTCACTGGGACTTTTTTGCTTATTTTAGTTTGTACTTTTCACCTTTAAATTACTGACCATCATTTTTTAAACACCCTGTATATACTATGCATTGTGTGTGTGTGTGTGTGTGTGTGTGTGTGTGTGTGTGTGTGTGCGCGCGCGCGCACACACACAGTGACTTGTTAAGTAGTTCCGAGATCAACATTTTAAAAAATGATCAAATATATTGCTTGTAATATTTGCTTGATGCTAAAAATTCATAATAATAATTCAAATAGGCAAAAGAAAGAATATTAGACATAATTATAAATACAAAGAAAAGGAAAAAAACATGCATAATAGAGGTAATAAAAATAATAAAATGATAGTATAGTAATAATTTAATAATAATAAGTTATGGCATTCTAAACAAAATTGAATGGTACAATAATAAAAAAAAAATACACAATAAACATGAATTAAAAAAATGAAAGATCATTTTACATAAATAAAATGATGAAAATGGCATTACTATGAAAAGTAAATTGCAAAACAACAAGAGGGGATAATCATCAGGCATAGGTAAATAGTCACTCCATGAGATGGCTGGCTGTTTCGCAAATAAAAAATTTTGAATGTCTGGTTGAAGCGGTGACAGTTTCAATCATAAATCTGGTTCCTATACAGGTTGTCATCTGGCCCTTAATGTGTCCTTGTCCATATACAGCAGGCCCCCGTTATAACGCGGTTCGCTTTACGCTGATTCGCTGTTATTATATTATAACCTGTATCTGACTATAACGCTCTTTTACAGATTGCATTTTTGGCATATTTAACGAAATCGTTTCATTTGATGGAGTCGATAGCTTGAAAATGAATAGCAAAACAGCATTAAAACGTTTCTCACGCTCGGTGATATTTTCTCCGTGCTAATTTAATTGCAGTACAGTGACTTGTTACATAGTTCCGAGACCAACATTTAAAAAAATGATCAAGTATATTGCTTGTAATATTTGCGTTATATGTATTTATCCGAAGTCTAGTCATCACTCAGTACAGTATTAGACATTGTGCGTAACGGACAGTTTACTCAAACATTGTATCATAATTAATGCAACCAACGCAGTTACATTTTCGAAGAGTTAATAATGGCAGATAAGAAAGAAAAAGCAACAACGTCTGGACGCAGTACGAAGACTACAAATGTAAGAAAAATACTGAATTTGAAAATTAAATTAGACGTTTTGAAGCGAATCGATTCCGGTCAAAGACAAGCGGATGTGTGCCATAATTTAGGACTTGCAAGTTTAACTGTAAGAACAATTATAAAAAAAATAAAGAATTAATTTTAGCAGCAGGAAAGATAGCTGTTCCACTGCAAGCAACTAGGGCTAGGCCGGCTATTAGGATTTTATTGAAGATAATATCCAATGTAGAATTCAGTTAAGTTAAATATTATAAAAGAAAAGAAGGAAAAAAAAAAAAGAGAGAGAGAGAGAGAGAGAGAGAGATTAGCCAATATGATGATCTGAAGAAAACTCACCTAAAAAAAAAAAAAAAAAAAAAATGTGGAACCATTTAAAATTAGTAAGGCTGCTGGTTGAATAGATTTAAAATCCAGGGAGAAGCCACAAGTGCAGATTAAGGAGCCGAAACTTTCAAAAAAGAACTTGTTAAAATTATTGAAGAGGGATATTGTGTTATACTTCAAGTTTTTAACATAGATGAAGCAGGACTTTTGTGGAAATGAATGCTTAAAGGAAGTTTCATATTGAAAGAAAAAAAAAAACAAAAACATGCCAGGTTTCAAAGCGGCGAAGGATCGGTTGACTTTATTGTTGAGTGATAACGCAGCGGGGGATTTAAAATTAATAACCCTTTTAGTTTATTTGGAAGAGGGCCAAAGTTCTACCCAAAATCGACACATTTTTCTTGATTAAATTCATCAATTAAATTAAATCGATTTAGATCAATTAAATTCATGATTTTAATTGGAATTTTAAGTTTAATTTTGATACGTAAGTAGTAACCACATAATTATATATGTATGTAATGCAGAATATTTTATATGTACAAATATTCAATATTAAATATTTTGATCGAAATTTGTGCATCTTTTCACTACCGTTTATTATTGATTAGGAAATATCCTACGGCACCAACCGCAACTCACAAGTACATACGTTACCTTATGGGAATGCGGCGCTCGCTTAGCGTCGATTCACTTAGTGCTCTGTTTTTCGGGAACGAATTATCAGCATTAAGCGGGGGTCACCTGTATCTAATTCTGCACTAAATTATATTATTTGATGAAATAGCATTAATTCCTTGCAAGCCTTCTCTCCCACCACTGTACTCACCATTTCTTTCACTGCAAGTAGTGTTAACTTTTCTCCTATATTGCATGGCTTTTCCTATCTTTGATATTAGAAGAGTTACTCAATAAGAAGCTTCTACCACAATTGCTACCACCTGTAGTTATAACTGCAATGCAATGAATTGCTGCTTTCTTTTAATACTTTCAGTTTACTAAAGAAAAATTACACTGGCTGGAATGCACAGTCGTTTTGCTTGGATTACAAATGCTGACTAAGTCGGTTAGGTTTTAATCCATCATTTGAGGGCATCTCAGAACAAATCACACACTTTGCTAATCTTTGGTCTTTAATAATCTTCAGAAACAGTCCACGTTAAATCCTCTATAAGGTAATAAACAGCTACCTTACAGACAGAAGTGTCTCAGTATGCACAAGGTTCCAGGAATTGACACGCCCTGAGAATAAAGGCTGCTCGCAGGGTTCAATCCTTGGCCCTTTCTTCTAGAATATTGTTCTGGGTCCCGTGGAAAGCCTGGCATTTGCAGATGATATGATTTTCCTTGTAGTAGTAGTAGTAGTGGCATGTGATGCAAGAAAGTAAGTGTATGAGCTTATGCAGCATCAGCCAAAAAAAAAAAACACACCATTCCCTCCAAATGCCTGTCCAGTTCCTCCTTAAATTTATTTAAACTATCAACTTCCACAACGATAGATGGAAGTTTGTTCCAGCAATTAATCACCCGATGGCTAAAGGCAAATTTCCGCACATCTATTCTACATCTGTCTTTTCTTAATTTGAATTTATGCCCCCTTAGGTTCGTAATCTGAACAAGTGGAAGGATCCCATCAGAATTCAGCGTGCTCAACCCATTCAAGGCCTTATACACCTCAATCAGATCACCAGACAGGTGCCTAGTCTCCAGCCACTGCAATTTGCAGAACTTAAGCCTCTCTTGGTAAGAGGATCCCTTCATTCCCCTCACCAATCTTGTTGCCCTTCTCTATACACGCTCAAGCAAATCTACACCCTTCCTAAAATTAGGCCTCCAGACCCGTACGCAGTACTCAAGGCGTGGCCTGACCATTGCCTTATACAGAGGGACAATCACCTCCTTTTCCCTACTAGCAAAATTCCATTATATCATTGACAAAACACCATGACCTGCCCTGTCAGCCTGTCTACATTGCTCAGAAAACTTCATATCTGACTGCACAATTACTCCTAGGTCTTTTTCATTTTCTACCACCTGAAGTGTAGTACCACACAGTTGGTATGTTTCTCTGGGATTACTTCTACCCATATGCAGTACTTTGCATTTGTCAAGGTTAAACTTCGGTTGCCACTTCTTAGCCCAAATTTTCTAGATCCTGTTGTAGTAGCACACTGCCATTACTGTCATTAACAACCCTGCCAACCTTTGTGTTAGCTGCAAACTTCAACACTAAGCCTGACATACCTTCATCAATATCATTGATAAATATACAAAACAACAGTGGACCCAACACCGAACCCTGTGGGACTCCACTAATAACATTAGTCCAAGAAGAGCAACACCCATTGATTACCACCCTCTGTCTTCTCCCACTCAACCATCCTTTTATTCATTGTAGCAACTTACCCTTAATACCATTCTGCTCCAATTTGTACAATAGTCTTCCATGCGCAACAGTGTCAAAAGCTTTCCTGAAATCCAAATATATGATATCAAAATTATTTTTTGCATCCAGTTCCTTTGTAACCACATCATAATATCCTATCAAATTTGTCAGACAAGACTTTCCCTTAACATACTCAAGCTGTGTCTGAATTATTGCTGCAGTCTTGTCTAGATGATCCTGCAATGCATCTTTAACCAGTGACTCCATTATTTTACCCGGAACAGAAGTTAAACTAACTGGTCTGTAATTACTCGTGTCACCGTTTGATTCCTTGTAAAAGGTAACACGTGAGTGGTTGTAGAGCAAAGATCAAATGCCGCCCTCTTGCAGCTGCAGGAGTGGGCACAAATGCACATGCTCAAAATATCACCTGAGAAAACCAAACAAATACTTCTAAAAGGCAATTTAGACATAAGAAGACTTCCACAAATCAAAATTAACATAACCACTATAAAAATAGTAACAGAACTAAAATATCTTGGAATGGTCTTTGATTCAAAATTAACTTTTTATCCCCATTTGATCTACTTGGCGAAGAAATTGAGAAATTATGCAGGTATGATTGCCAGGATCAGTTCGAGCAGACTGGGGACTCAAAAGAAAGATCCTGGCAATCATATACCATGCAATGTTCCTACCTGTTATCACCTATGGAGCGGGTGCATGATTCACCCGCTCAGCCATAGTAAGAAATAGGAATAAATTAGAATCGATACAGAGGACAATACTACTCACTATTACCAGAGCATGTCACACAGTAAGCAAGCACACCTGTGCTACAGTTGCTGGCCAGAGCTCTCCCACTTTACCTGGAAGTAGCCAAAAGAGGCTTATATTATAGATTTAAAAAGGGCATACCCACAGAATTTCTGGGGATAGCCCTTGATACAACCAACACCTTCAATGATGAAAAAAAAAAAAAAAAGAATAGCCACAAAGCTCCATGAGCTATGGCAGACAAAGTGGGAGCAGGAAACCAGAGGTCTGGTTACCAAATGGTTTCTGCCATGGGTGTCAACGGTTAGCCCAAAGCCACCTAAGTGGTATGCCCCTGACTTTTTACATTTATATTGACAGGTCACGGCTCCCTAAAGGCAAAACTAACCTCCTTAGGGCTGACTGATGACCCAAACTGCACCTATGGCGAGAGTGAAGACTGGGCACACATTCTATATGAATGTATAATATATGACAACCCAAGAACAGAGCTAATAGCACAGATTGGCCCCCTTCCCAGGAGAGAAAAACATCTGTTCATCATAGACGAGGAAAATTATAAAGCCTCTACATCTTTCACACAGAAAGTATTCAAACAATTCAAAGAATGGCAATTCAATCCCCCAGCAATTAAACAATAATCGATATTAAAATTGCCAAAGTTTCCCACCACACCCAGACGATGACTTAAAAACTGCCAGGATAGCAGTATTCTATGCCCTGACAGAAACCTGACATGACAAAAATCCTCATGACTACCCTGCCATGTGTAGGAACCTGGGGCCCCACACCAAATAAGTAACTTGGTACGGGAGGGAGATGTACAGGCAGCCAGGGAAGCAGATTAGCTGAAAAATATCAGTAAGCTGGTAGCAAGGGGATGCAATATAGAATGAAAGACAGAATGAATGGGTTGGGCACTGAGTGAACTAGGAATTATGGTAAAAGGGAATAAATGGCAGTTTTGGTGAAAGAAAGAGGGACCTAGCATGAGGGAAAGAGAGAGTGAATGGGAATGAGTGGAAGAGCAAATGTAATTGGCCAAAAGAATACAAAGTTAAAAATAACTTGCATTACTTTATATATACTAACAACATAACACTGTCACTGCATTTCCTCTGGCCTGCAAAAAACTTGCAGCTAGGCCTGCACCACAACTGAAGAATTACAGTAAGTTGAGGTGCCCAGAGAGAGAGTAGTGCAGAAAGCAAAAGTAGAATAAATGAAATGAAAGCTAGAAGAATGAATGAAAGTGTAAGTGTGAGAAAAAGAACACAAACCATAAATGCTACAGTTTAGTACACACTAACCCTAGTTTTAATATCCTTAATTATTAAGGATACAGTGCACATGCAACAGGTGAACTGAAACCATTGACGTTGTTTCAAAGAGTAACACTTACTAAGTATGGCATAGCCACTATGTCATAATTAGAAAAAGAGAAACAATGTACTGGAACAGCAAAAATAATTCCCTGGAATAACTTCACACTCCACCCACCCTGGGGGTCACAAACCCCAGGTTGGGAATCAATGGTATGAGGCAATGCTTAGATGGTTAGGCTACATCTTGAGGTGGTTCTTCTCCATGACAATGCACAATCCCATACCAGTCTGTGCATGATAAAGGTCATTGCAAAACTTGGGTGCACTCTTCTTCCTCACCCCTCTCATAGCACAGATCTTGCACCTTCTGACTATAACCTCTTTTGTCCACTGAAGAATGCTCTCTGTGGAACCCATTTTGAAAATGACAACCAGCTCAAGCACAGTGTTTGCAAAGCCCTCCAGAGAAAGAGCAAGATCATTATGTAGAATGATGATCTGCTCTGATAGTTTGCCAGACCTTTTCATGCAAAATATCTGGTGCATATCACTTCATACAAACCCCACGGCAGCAAAACTGGCACAGATTAATCCTTTAACGTCCCAAAAGGTCAGCTGATGGCTCTGTCTTGAATTTTCGGTGACAAGGACTAACTGATACCACAGTCCATGCCAAACCATTTTGACTCAGCAGTGAAGAATATATTTGTGTCTTGCCACAAGTTAGTATTTGTTGCAGGAATGCATCTCTCTCAGTCTCACCAATTCAAGACAGCACAAACATTCACATGTGAAAAGCTGTGTCTACATACATGTAATTAACCATGAATAACTGTTTCCATACTTCTAACACTTAATTTGAATGCAATATGACTCACTGTAACTGTAATGTGCTTCTTTTCCAAAATGTTCCTTGGTGCAATGAATTCATACTGGTGACAGCAATCAGACTTTTGAAAACATTACACCACCACTTGTTATATAACTAGTATAAACACTCATAAGTGATCTTTTCACCTTACATCTACATACCTAGTAGAGAATTTTAGCATTCTTATTCTTTCACCAGAAATTTAATAATACAGAACTGACAGTGACAGGATGAGCCATCACCCCATCAGTAAGAGTTCTGTTTAACATGATAAAATTCAGGCCAAACTGGAACCAATCTTGTAAAAGAAATGTGTACATAAAATTAAAGAATAAGCAATCTACACAAACTCAGCTTAATATCTCCATTAAACTGCCAGTACTAATACTAAATGGCTTGAATTTATGCGAAAATAACTGTTAACAATATGAGCACGTATTCAATTATAAAAAGAGAAAATGCATTTGGTGAATTAAGAAATCACATTCTTTTTACCTTGATTTGCAACCCATCCAAACTGAATAATAATTCAAAATGATCAAACAGCCAGAGGAATGGAAGCCCACTAACTAAAGCATAAATTCTCAAATTAATATTTGCAATAAATTCTGCATATTATCATCATTTCATAAAAATTAAAATACATGATAATACACAGAAAAGTGTAATCAGTGTTATAAAGAAAATGATTATAAACATATCACAGATTTTATAACCAATACTAAAAAGAAATTAACTTCTAACTATATGTTTAAAAATAATCTGAAGGAAGATATACTAACCTTTGGTTTTGGATGCAATGTAAAAGTAAGCAAAACATTATATACTTTTAAGGTTGATGAATCTTTCCATACGGCATATTCTTGAGCACATAAAAATACAGAGAGACAGCCAATGATCTACATGTGGGGGGGAAAAAAATGTTAAATCTAAAGCTAAGGTTGTGAAAAATCAAAGTTCTCAAAAACAGAGCAAATGCTTATACTTGCTTCAATAAAATCTCCTTCTAATCCCATTTTCAACATTCTCCTCATGCAATTGTCTGCGTTCCATTTCCACTGTTTAGCCAGTACAGTGGACTCCCACTTTATGATTGGTTCACTGTCGATCAAATCACATTACGATGGACTCTCCATAACAAAATACCGTTCACTATACAATAGTAAGCGCCGGTCATTGTGATCACATTTGTGAATTGCATTTTAATTCAATCAAACGGCGATTCTAATAAGCGAAAACAGGAGGAATATTATCCACAGGATATAAAAGTAAAGATATATTAAGGACAAATTTACACTTTATTACCTTACTAATTAACAAAATTAAATGATACGTGAAAATCGGAAAAATATTTTCCACTGGTTAGCAAAATAAAAACAAATTTATGCATGTGTATATAGCTTAATTAATACTGTAATATAGACATGCAAACTAATTGATATATTTCTGTTCACTGATTTTTTTTTTTTTTTTGGGAGTTGTAAAATTTAAAACAGTAAAAAAGATGAGCAATCAATAACAAAGAACATGGCACGCACAAACTGCACAGTGAGATTAAAGATTTCAATAAAGGGGAAACACATTTCACCATACTAATGTAAAAACCCACAGAATTCCAGCTATTGGTATTATTGCAAATGAAATAAGATCGAGTTTACTACACATTTATAACAGACTGCACTAACAGAAAAGTCCAATAAACCGGAAACTGCAAATTGTTTTTATCGCTTTATGGCAGTGACCTTTTAGAAAAATATCACAAAGGCATTCAGAATTGATTCTTAAAACCGAACATATGATAACGATGAAAGTGTAGTGCATTTTAAGGATTTGAATTAGTTTTTTTTGAAAATTTGATTCTATAAAGCACTAAGCACTGATTCTACTAACCAGTGATCATGTTAACCAGCGCCTAATTATTTCACTTTACAATGGGCTTACAACTGTCTCTGACCGGACCACGTGGTCCGGTCAGAGACAGGACCACGTGGTCCTTCCCTCTCATGAAATAGCAGCATTCGTAAACTTGTCCATGTGTTTTGTTTTTGCTTCCTTTGGTTGAAGTGATTTTTTTGTGTTGTAATTATTATTTGAAAGATTTAAATAAGACTGATACAATTTCCATTATAAAAATGACCTTTTGGAGAGATAAATAGCTTAGTTATATAGTGAAAATTTAAACTTCCAAGGTCTTGGAACGAATTACAAAAAACAATGTATTATTGGGTTCACATTAAGATATTTTCACAATATGATGGTGTCTCTGAAACGGATTAACATCGTAAAGTGGGAGTCCATTGTACATGTTTTGTTTGCAGCTCTCGTAATATAATATGTAATGGGAATGATAATCAAATCCTGAAACTATGATTTCCAGATACCCCTAGAAGTTGGTATTAATATCAACAAAAAATATTTTGTGCTTCTTATACTTCACATGTTACATTATATTTTATTTAATGTTAAAAAGAAAGAAATAAACTAACTACCATAAAGCTATTCTTAATTTTCTAATTCATAAAATGAAAATAAGTCAACCTATGAATATCAATGGCTTTCACCTAATATCATAAATTTTAAAAGTATGTCATACAGAAGTATGTCATCAATTTTAAAAGTATGACATGCAGAAGGGTACACTGTTCAAAAGAGACTATAAGGCAGGTGGTGGCGAACCTTTTTAAAAGGTGCATGCCAAAATTGGCTAAATCTTTTATAAAAACTACCCTCACGTTTCAGAACACAAAATTATACATTTTGTGTTCTGAAACAGTTGTGTGCAGGACGTATACACAACTGTTTCAGAATGCAAAATGCATAACGCTTTATTATCCTTCTTAATCGTACCTAATCGTAACTAATGAAGTCATTGGTTAAAGAAGTAACGCAGGACCATTTAGACTGGAGTGCAGTCATACTTCAATCACAGAATAGGTTTGTTAAGCAGGAATCATGTGTACTAATTTTATTGGATACTATGATGCAGTCACAAAGGAAAGGGATGCAAAAAATAATTTTGATAATTTGATTTCAGGAAATGCTTTTGATACTGTTGTACATAAAATGACCCAGTAGAAACTGGGACATTGTGGCATTAAGGACAAGTTACTGCTGTGGATAAATAGATGGTTGAGTGAGAGAAGACAGTGGTTATCAATGGACACTGCTCTTTGTCAACTAATGTTATGAGTGGAGTCCCACAGGGTTTACTGCTGAGCACATTATTGTTTTCTGTATTTATTAATGATATTGATGAGTGTATATCAAGCTTAATATCTCAGTTTTCAAAGGATACAAAGGTTGGCAAGGTGGTTAATAGCAGCTATGATGGAATGCTGCTGCAACACGATCTAAAAAACTAGACAGATAGGCTGAGAAATGGCAATTGAAGTTTAACACTGACAAATGCAAGGTACTGCACATATGAGCAGCAGTAATCCCACAGTAATTTATCAACTGTGTGCTATTTTTCAGAGTAGTGGAAAATGAAAAATATCTGGAGGTTACTGTGCAGTCAGATATGAAATTCTATGAGCAGCGGAGACATGCTACCAGGGCAGCTCATGGGGTTTTGTCAATGAAATACAGGAATTTTGCTAGTAGGGATAAGGAGGTGAGTATCTCATTTTATAAGGCAATGGTCAAGCCAAAATTTGAGTACTGCATGCAGGTCTGAGGCCTCATTTTAGAAAGGATGTAGAGCTGCTGGAATGGGTACAGAGAATAGCAAAGAGATTGGTGAGGGTAAGAAAGCTCTTACCAAGAAAGGCTTTAGTTCTGCAAATTGCAGTATCTGGAGGCTAGGCAACTGCAAGGTGATCTGATTGAGGTGTTTAAGGCTTGAGCAAACTCATTGCTGGTGGTATTCTTCCTCTTGCTCAGACTATGTATACGAGAGGGCACTAATTCAAATTTAGGAAGGATGGTTGCAGAATGTGCAGAAGTTTACCTTCAGCCACCAGGTGGAACAAGCTTCCATCTATTGTTTTGGAAGTGGATAGTTAAGATAAATTCGAGGAAGAACTATACAAAACATTAGAGGAGATGTATAGGTGAAATGGGAATTTTTTTTTTTTTTTTTATGTTGCATAATAGCGTTCTTCATCATCATCAGCCATTTTCAATCCACTGCATGATGGCCTCTCCAGCAACCTTCCAGTTACTTCTGTTTTGTACAATGGCCATCCATTTACTACCCACGAATTCGTGAATTTCATCTGTCTATCTCCATCGTTCTCTTCCAGGTTTTATTCTAGCTCCTCCTCGGTACCATTCTGTTATTTTCTTAGTCCATCTGTCATCATGTCTTTGAGCTATGTGTTTTCCCAAGACCATTTTAGTTCTTTATTTTTGATAAAAATGTCCTTTACTTGAGTTTGCTGCCTAATCCATGTGTTACTCTTCTTATCTAACAATCTGATTCCTAATATAATCCTTTCCATTCTTTGCTGTGTAGTTCTCAGCTTCTCCATTCTTTTCGTGAGCACCCAAGTTTCACTTCCATAAGTCATGGTGGAAAGTATACATTGGTTCATTATTTTACATTTCAGACAAATTGGGATATTGCTCCTCAGTATATGACTATATTTCCTGAATGCTATCCATCCAAAATTTATTCTTCTCTTGACTTCCAGCCATTTATCATTATTACAGCTAATGACTTGTCCCATATAAGTATATGACTCCACCTTTTCAATTACTGCTCCATCAATGATTATATCCCTTTTTGTGGCATACTTGTTCTTCATTACTTTTGTTTTAGCCATATTCATCTTTAGTCCAAAATCCTTACTAATTCTACATAACTCATTAAGATTTTCCTCTAATTCTTTGTGATCATGGCTTATGATCACAATGTAATCTGCAAATCATAGATGGTTTAGGTATTCTCCATTCATATTGAGACTGACTTCTTTCTGCAAACAGTCTAATCTTCTGAAAGCTTCCTTAAGGGCAGCAGTAAACAACTTAGGAGATATTGTGTCTCCTTGTTGAATTCCTTTCTCAATTTTAAATTTGCTACTGTCTTTGTCTAGTCTAATAAAGGAGGTATATTTTCCTCAAAAAATATCTGGTATCTATGCCTTGTCTTTCCAGTGCCCAAAACATTGCCTTATGCTGTATGGAGCCAAATGCCATTTCATAATCCACAAATGCCAGGCATAATGGTGTTTTATATTAATTTGTTTTCTCCATTAGCTGTGATATTACGTGAAGGTGATCCATAGTTGAAAATCCTGTCATAAAGACAGCTTGCTTTTTCGGTTGATTCTCATTAAGTATTCTTTCTAATCTGTTAGCAATGACCCTTGTGAACAACTTGTAAATGTGGGATAACAAGCTAATTGGTCTATAATTTCCAATTTCTGATTTATCTCCTTTCTTTTGCAGCAAAACTATGGTTGCATTATTTCACTCCTTAGGCATCACACCTTTTCTAATGCATTTTGTCAAGAGTCTTGCCAGTTTTTGTGCCATGTCTCTTCCTCTCAATTTTTTAACAACTCTACAATAACTTCATCTTCCCCCGGGGCTTTCTGATTCTTCATTTTCTTCAACACACGTTCTACCTCATCAGGAAGGATATCGGGTATGTCGTATGTGTTACTAATTTGTGATCCATCTTCCCCACTGCTTGACATCATTCCCTCACTCCTTGTATAATTCTCTATAGCAGTCTTCTGCTATTTATAAGAACACCCTTGCTATTCTTCAGTTTCAGTATCATTTGTCTTTCTGTATTACTGCTCATGGCTGCTGATTTAAATCCTTTGTTTTCCCTTAATGCTTATTCTACTTTTTTTGTGTTAAATCTTCTTATGTCCTCTCTGAGTCCCTTTCTAATAGCTTTGCATAACTCAGTATACTCAATTTCATCCTTGTCAGTGTTTATCTTGCTCTTCATTTGTCATCTTCAGTTCATCATGACAAGCGTTTCTTGACTAATTTTTTCTTCTTTGTATTTCTTTTTACCTATAGGTTTCGTGGGCTTAATCACTTTCAGAAAGTTGTAGTATTCCTCGTTGATATCTTGGTCCTGAACAGTCTGCAAGCTCAAACTTGTTCTTAAGTTCCAGTACATACTGCTTTTTCTCCTCTTCTGTTATCTCAAAGACCTTTGTATTATTTACTCAAGTCAGTTTTTTTCCTTTCTTTTCTTACATCTATATCAAGTGTGCATCTTACCATTCTGTGATCATTTCCAACATTTACCTTGTTCAGGACAGTAACATCATTCACGATATATCTTCTGTTAATGAGGATGAAGTCAATTTCATTAGCTGTTAATCCATTTGGGCTCTTCCATTTTCACTTTGTGTTCACCCTTTTCTTGAAAAAAAGTGTTCATTACTGACATTACTTGAGATTCTGCAAATTCCACAAGTCTTTCAACCTCTTTCATTTCTTTCACCAATTCCAAAATCTCCTATAGTTCCCATTTCTGTGCTGTTTTGTCTCTTTCTAATCTTAGCATTGAAGTCCCCATTAATGATAGTGTAGTGAATTTTCTGTTCATCTAGAGACTCAATTTCATTTCTTCAACCTCATCATCATCATGGCTCGTATGTTGGTGCATAAATCATTATAACCTTTAGCTTATACCTCTTAAAAATCTTGAATAGTAGTCTTGACACCCTTGGTGATGTACTTTTGAATTCCAAAATGTTGTTTTTTATATCTTTATGGACCAGAAAGCCAACTCCACCTTCGCTCTTTTCACTGTTTCCATTGGTGTATAGCAGATTTCCACTTGATAAACTTATAAGTGATTCATTTCTTCTTCTTGTTTCAGCCAGAACAATGATATTCCAATTCACATTTTCTAATTCCTTTTCCAGCTCTAATATCCTATCTTTACCAATGACCGATCTTACATTGTAACAAGTGAAGTTCAGTTTCCGTGCATGGGAGCCTGATCGTACCCAGAGATTCTTAGCACCCTCTGCTTCCACTCTGATCCTCTCGCTGCCGTAAGGGGGGGAGTGAAAGCCGCTGGGGAATAAGGACCATTTGTTTCATCATGCTATCATGTGCTGGAGGGTTTGGTCTTTTCCTCTTCTCACTGACCAGGCATCTTGAAGAGAACCAATCTACACGTTCGTTGCCACCTAAGTGACATAACAAGGCTTGCCATCGAGAAGGTGTGCATGAGTGGATTTTAGGGAGGCAGGCCAACCGGACTTCTCCTAAATCTTCTGAAATAGAAAGATATTGGATCCATCAGTGTTTTAGACTGAGTGTCTGATAACACACAGAATGCCTGTTCCCCCTCTAAGCCCCTGCATTCTTACATCATGCCATATTTAATATTAATACTAGTAATAGCATGCTACTGTGTCTTTTGTTTTTCTATTCCTGCAAAGCCATGTGACATGTTTATAGTTTATACTCACTATGAAAATGAAATCATTATCCTTAAGTTGACCTAAATTTACTAAATTCATTTTTAGTTTAAATAATGTCACCAAAAGAGTGACTTAAATAATGTCACTCCATAACTGAGTTAAAAACTCTGAAACAACTACCATGGCAGTCTGTCATAGTACTCTCTAAAGGTTGTCATTTAAAAAAGAAACACAGAGGGAAAAAAAAAAAAAAAATTATAGATGTATTAAACAAGTGCAAAAGGAGATGTTGTAAAATGATAATTAGTAACATTATAACAAGGAACAAAACACTTCAAATGCTATATTTTCCAATCATAAAAGGAAATACATACCCCTCTCAAAAGAGCATTATGATCAGAATTCATGTATTTTTTCAGGAAAAAGACAAATACTGAAGAAATCTCTGAAAATTTAACTTTTAGGACAGCATGTGGAAGTCTATAAAATGAATAATATACATATATATGTTAAGTGCAACAATTGATTTGCAATATTTATCAAGAAAATTTACACGCAAACTTTATCTTCAACTTCAAAAAACATCAAAAGTTCATACTTGTGCAGAACTATGTACAATAAAAGATGCAGGATAGAATTTCAGTATAGTTCACAGGTTTTTTCATGAGAATTTGACCAACCAAAATACAGAAAATTCCAACATCTAGAAAGGATCAAGTCTGAAGTTGCTGGATTTGTTAGGTTCAACTGCATTCAAATTCTAAAAATTAACTATGTAAATATTTATATCAATATTCAAAAACAAACTAATACACAACTAGTTAAAGTAAAAACACCAAAATAAAATTAAATTACAAATTAATACTTTCGACTAATACTTTTAATTTCAACACAAAAATACCCAAATTAAATCAACATAAAATAACCTTGACAAAATCAAAAATCCATGCTGTGATCAAAAAAAAAAAAAAAGAAAGAAAAGAATATTAACATAAAATCAGAACTAAACTCAAATAAACAAAATCTCCATTAATATCCCATAAAATAACTCAATAAAACCAAATGGAGTACAAAGTTTAAATTCTGAAACTCATTTCAGTCACTACTAATGATCATGACATCCAAATACCTGTTCCCACTGAGAGATTCCACTCCTGCCCCATGGGAGGTAATAACAGGCAGCCAAGACTGCCAACTTGAACATAGTATCATTTGATATTTCTATTATCAAAGATTCTTAAAGAAATATAAAATTAATATTATTACTCTGTTTTCTATCTAGCAAAGAAATTCTTAAGAATTACAGGATTACCTATTATTATTCCTGTTTTCTTTAGCTAGACTTTTCCATCTACTTTAAACATCTGAAATAGATGTTTAAAATAGAAAACACTGTGACAACTAGTTTTCTCTTCTAAATTTACTCATTGATTAACATAGTAAAGGCAATACAATATTATATAAGTACTTCTCTGAATCCTGCCACAGATGGCATTAATCATCTTCCACTACATCCTGAGCACTCATGTTCTAGTTTTATATACCATTTTCATCAGGTATAAAGGAATACCTATATGTATCCCTTCCTTTTACTTTGTTCACATCATTCCTAATACAACATCTGGCACTATTTAAAATGCTTTTCTTTTCTTGTCCTAAATGAATACTATTATCCTGCTCAATCTCAGGGCATGATTATATTCCAAAGCTCTCAGAATAAGAATATTTATTTTAGCCATACAGGATAACAGAAATTTTATTACCTACAATGCTCCATTAGAAGTTCTGCATCCTCAGATGGTTCCAAGAAGAAACCTTCACGCCTATACAATACCTCTCTTAACCATTATGTTTAAAATCACCTCATACCATATGTTAAACAGGGATAAAGATACATTCATATAGAATGTACAGATATCTACCCTTTAAGTCACCGCCAAATCCCTAATCACTGTTAGAACTTAAGATACTTTACAGGGGCTACGAAACCTTGTCACTCATGTAGTACAGTACTTCTCAAACTATTTGTAGCAAAGGATCAGTTTCTTTTGTTTGAAATCCGTTGCAGAGCTATATTTTGGTAAAATACAAATCGTTAGGGACTGGTAATGAATGAATCATTGCAGACCGGTAATTGCAAACCGCCTGAGACATTTTTTCCAATTCATTGCGGACCAGCACCAGCCCATGGACCACACTTTGAGTAGCACTGCACTGGTACCAACCCCCTCCCAAATAACATTTTTAGTTTACTTCACAGGAACTCTCTGAAATGTCACTGTCAGGTGACAATTTGTATTAATCATCCTTTTAATAACATGCAGCCAAAATTGCCAATTTGTGCAGACTACTACACCAAGAATTCAACTAAAACATAGTATCGATATTTCCACTAACAATTAATATTGGTAGTGAAAAACAGCTACTGTTGTCTAGAAGTGAATGTCAGGTCAATTTGGACCTCTTCATAAATCCTACACATCCAATCAAGTCGATTAAATATCCCTACATACGAGATGAAAATAGGTTGAGTACACTGACCATGCTAAGTGTTTAATGTAAAAGCTGCAATGCCGACCAGGGTAGCCGGGTGGGTAAAGTGCCTGCCTGGCAACCCAAAGGTCGCAGGTTTGAATCCCGCCTCCGGCTTGGATCAAAGTACTGCAAAAAAAAAACCTTGGGAGGTGCATTATGGCCACAGAAGCCAATGCGCCAACAACTACCAAAAAAAAAAAAAAAAAAAATCTGCAACCATGGGAAGTGCATCAAGAACTTTAGTAAAAAATAATCATTGATACAGACAGTGCAGTCTAATGTTTTTTGTATACTTCAGCTCTCCTGCTTCACAATTAACATTTTTTAATATGGTTACCCTTATTTGTATTAAGTTTATTAATTAGTTTTTACTTTTCAATTTTTTCCAGCTTTGAGTGTAGCTAGTTATTTAAGTAGACTTAATTTATTTTAATTTCTGTCTTGCTGATCTGATTATGTTTAGTCTCACTGATTGGTTCTGATCAACGGTGAAATTTATATATTGTCTTTCAATTTGCTAGTTTCCCTGGTTCCAGGATCCAACAAGGAAGACAATCGTAATAAGATGTTAAGTACATTTTATTGTGCCATTGCTAACACTAAGCTTTAGCCCTGTTAGATTCTGGAGCAGAGTTCTGCATGATAACTAAGAAATTATTAAACATTCTATAGGTAGGAAGAATGTATCGGATAGATGGCAAATATAACTACCTACTAAACTGGTTATCTATGGTGGTGAAATTATAATCATTAAATGGTGGATGCAAATAAAATCACCCTTCTCCAAAATAGTATGAAACTAATATAAGATATCTTAATTACTAGATAACATAATCTCTGGGACACAGCCTTATTTTGGGAGACTTATTTAAGCAGTTTAAGGTCAAATAAGATTACAAAAAGGAATGAACAGAAATATCAGGTTGCTGTATACCCATGAAATCAGCTAATATATCACTTTGCCTAGTGGTATTGATAATGTTCAGTTAAGTGAAAGGGACGTTCCTTTCAGTGAAGAACCCGGTCATCCTGTTTTAAAAGGAGATGTTTGTCCAAACATCTACTCAAGATTGTCTTGTCATACCTAATGTTCAGTTAAAGACATACATGGTAAATAACAGAGAGACTGATCAAATAAGGCAGCATCGATTAGATCCTCAACTGGCATCAGTATATGCAAGCCTAAAAAATAGACATAAGCATAATTGTTATTATCTTGATAGGCAAGCTTATATGAGAAAGAATATGGATAGCTGCAGATTAAGAGCCCCCACTTTTGCTCTACCAGTCATGAAACCATGAACATTATTTACATATGAAAACATAGCTGGTCATTTGGGAAAGGAGAAGACAAATCAGGATATAAATTTAAAATAATACTGGGATGATATGGAGGAAGACACAGATGTAACTGCTTAACACCTAACAGGTGTGGCAATAAAGTTCCTGGACTGGTGCTGTTGCAATCATGTTCAATGAGTTTGAAAATAAATGGAAGTGGTATGCTGTACTTCAAACTTTCTTCAACAGATGGTGGTACAGAGATTGTCCAGTAGGCTGACAGGTTGTTGTTAAGTAACAGTCAATTTCCTTAGTAGCTTTAATGTTGTGTGTCACAATTTTGCAATGGAGCAAAAAATATCAAATTTTGCTTTAAACTAGGAAATTATGCAACAGAAATGCGTGAAATGTCAAAACCTGTTTATGGGGATGAACTGTTAAGTCACACCAGTGTATCTGATAGTATAAGTGGCTAAAAGACAATTACAGTTATTAAATCAAATTCTAATTACAAAATCCTTCAACACAAAGCTCTCGTTATCGAATGGTTTCAGCCATACACTTCATTAAATGTGTTAAACACTAAACTCCCCATAAACCTGCCCCCTACTATTTGGAACTTAACACACGTGAAATTTCGGCATGTACTGAACTGCATCACGGAAAATAAACTTCCTTTAAATACTTCGCATTCTCTACCATGCAATGCCAGCTAAAGACGAAAAGTTCGAAAGTCGCCCATTTACGACTATTAGCTTTTTTCATCAACTACTTACTTTATCAGTGACACACAGGTTTTATATGTGACAACCAAGAAACAGGATGTGCACTTCCCTTTTTTTGAGTAAGTATCTTGATTCTTTTAAATTGTAATCATAATTACAACCATGCAACAGCCATGTTCCATTCATATAATTTAAGTTGCTAATTCACACAACCAATGCTGCTGCTTTAATTTTCCTCACACCAAAACAGATCATATGAGGTGAGTACCATAAATTAAGCTTTTTGCATGAAGGTAACATACAAGGTTGATGTGCTTTGTTCCTCATAAATTGCCAGGTTCAAAATTCTTGACTTAATTAGATATAAATAAAACATAAGAAACACGTTAAACGGGAAAACAAAAGGTTCAACATTCATAATTATTTGTAATTTTTTCTTCTTCCTTCCTTTATTCTTCTTTTATCAGTTAACAAATTTCAGTTCAGTCAATTTATTCTTTCCCTTATTATTTTGTTAAATTTAGAACATTAAAAATTTTTTCAAATTATTGTTCTCAGACAAACAAATTCTCTTGACTATGTCATAAATCATACTACTGCAACTTTCTTCTTTTGAATCGTTTTATATCTGTAGATTTACATTTCATTTAGAAAAAAAAATTCGAAATGCCTTTTTTCCAAAGCATTCACCCTGAAGGGTGAATGCTTTGGAAAAAAAGTGAGCATCGTGAAAATCAAAGGTATTGTTTGCATTACCTTTGATTTTCAATATAAGTAAAAATGAGCAAGCCGTATCTTACAGAGCCTAAAGATATTTTCTTGAACAACAGCATTCAGCCCCTTTTGGTGCTATAACCAATTTCAACTAAATGGCCAAACACTAGACCAGCAGTTCTCAAAGGGTCTGCCACGGCACACAATTGTGCTGCAAGTTTCACTAAGTGCCACAAAATTTTGGATGTTATGTTAATGCAGATGCCAAAACAGTTATCTTTAACTGATAAATGGACATGTTTAATATTCAAATGGCTTTTCAGTTTACTGGGAGCCATACACTAACTGCTGAGTTTTTTTACACAGACCACACATTCAAGAATAGGACCATTTACGCAAAGTGGTTTTCAGGTCCACTCTACATAAATCCAAATTTAAATAACTATCTTGGTACTTAAGAACTGCACCCTTTATGCACTGCATGAAACTTACACTTGCAATTAGTTTTCTCACTTTTATTATTACTGCTTTCTGCCACTGACTCATCATTCACCTTTTTTCTGTTTAACCAAAAACTTATCCATATTAAAGTTAATAATGTTTAATTATGTATTCAGTATACATTGTTGTTATTTGGTTTTTAGGAGCATTAGCAACTAAGGCCATATTGCTCCCAGGATATGCGGTGGTTATTCCCTGACCTTTCCGCATCCTCCATATTTGGTGGTTCACGGGCTCGAACCCAGGTCTAATCAAGAAGCATGTGCTACGCACTGCTGCTCCTGCCCACCTGGCTATGGAGGCGCCTATTCAGTATATGATGAGAGCCTTGTCAATCAATTTGGCCCTGGAGATGTTGTGCAGGGATCATGTGGTAGAATTTTTCTCAGCGTGGTCTGGGCTCATTAACAGGAGAAACTGCTTCTACAGGGATGGGATACACTTAAATAGAAAGGGTGCAAGAATATTTGCTAATACTATTGAGGCAATGTCAAGTGGGTCAGCAAACTGCTAGCTTGGGGGTCTTCACAGACAAATAGATTAACAGTAGCCACAGGCAAAGGTGGAAATGATTCTTGCACAGCTCCTATTGAAATGAGAGCAGCAGCCTGGAAAGCAAGTTGCTGGGGATTTCAGGAACTGCTGGGAATCTTGAAACAAATAAATATGTGGGCTGTGTTAGAATAACTAAGAGTAAGAACAGGTGCATGTATAATTGCATGTACACCAATGCTAGGAGTATAGTAAATAAATTTGATGAATCTGAAGTGCTGATCAAGACATCAAAGGCAGATATTGTTGAGATATCAGAGACATGGTGCCACACAGATATAAGTATTGCAGAATTGGAATTTGAGGAGTACAATGTGTACAGAAAGGATAGACAGGATAAGAAGGGAGTGGTTATGCTGTTAGTTAAGAAACACAAAAATTCTAAGGAAGTGCATCTGGTTGACGTATATGCAATGTTGAGGAGTTTGTTATGGGCCTAACAACTCTGATGAGCACAATGAATTATACAGAGAAATAGAGTCGGCCAGTAAATAAGGGCATCTTATAACAGGGGGATTTTGACTTCCCAGATATAGACTAGAACTTGTGAGTTGGTCACTCGCACACTAGCAAAGCTTTTGTGGATTTATTGGATGACCGTTTTCTACAGCAGCATGTTTGAGGAGGTACAAGAGGGAGTAACACTCTTGATCTGATTATCGGCAGTGATTATTCATGCATAAAGAATTTATAGATAAAGGAACCACTAGGTGGAAGTGATCACAGGGTACTGATGTGGGATTTACTTAAAGATGGAACTAACATCAGGAGTAAAGGGAAAGGTTTTTTCTTTCGTAAAAGTGACTACAGTAGTCTCAGTGAATTTTTAAGTTCTATACAGTGGGACCAGCTGATGATATTACCAACAGGAAATTCTAAATGGAAGCATACAAGGAAGTAATTTTGGAAGCTACTAGGCTTTTTGTTCTAGGTTTAGGCCCAAATGGATGTCAGATGAACTAATGAGACTCGTGGCAGAGAAGAAAAAAGTATGTGATGCACAAATTGTCAGGCGACACAGAAGCCTATGGTAGATATAAGCTAGTCTGTAATCAAGCACAAGGGAGGTAAGGCAAGCGAAGGTGGATTGTGAGAAATCTTTGGCAAAGGATGCAAAGAAAAATAGCAAAGACTTCTTTACTTTACTTATATAAACTCTAAAGAGAAGGGGATGAATCAGATTGGTCCACTTGATATGAATGGTTTGACTGTACATGGTCATTCTCAGTTGCCAAACTGAATGAGTATTTTACATCTATATTCACACATGAGGAATTAATCAAAGAGGAGAGGGCCAGATGTTTATCAAACTCTAACAGGGAGTTAAATGACTTTCTAATAACTGAGAACAAAATGGAGGAGAAATTATTGAAGTTAAACATAAGAAAGGCACCTGGGGTAGATGGGATCTATTCAGTTATATTAAAGGTGGTGGCAAAGGAAGTAAACAAACTGTTAGCCATAATTATGAAAGCATCTTTGGACTCAGGGGAAGTCCCCACGAACTGAAGATGTGCAAATGTATCTCCAATTCATAAAGGGGGACATGAGTAAATACAGACCTCTTTGTTTGACTTCTGTTCCAGGGAAAATAACGGAGTCAATGGTTAAAGAAGCATTGCAGAATCATCTAGGCAAGACAGCAGTAATAATTCAGACACAGCATGGGTTTGTTAAGGGGAAGTCTTGTCTGACCAATTTTAATGGTTACTATGACGTGGTCACAAAGGAACTGGATACAAAAATAGTTTTAATATCATATACTTGGATTTCAGGAAAGCGTTTGATATTGTAGCACATGGAAGACTACTATACAAATTGGGGCAGTATGGCATTAAGGGCAGGTTGCTACAATGGTAAAAAGGATGGTTGAGTGGGAGAAGACAGAGCGGTAATCAATGGAAACTGCTCTACGTGGACTAATGTTATTAGTGGTGTCCCTCAGGGTTCGGTGTTGGGACCATTGTTGTTTTGTGTATTTATCAATGATATTGATGAAGTTATATCAAGCTTAATGTCAAAGTTTGCAGATAATACAAAAGTTGGAAAGGTTGTTAATAACAGTGTGCTACTGCAACAGAATCTAGAAAATTTGGGCAGATGGGCTGAGAAGTAGCAACTGAAGTTTAACATTGACAAATGCAAAGTACTGCATATAGGTAGAAGTAACCCCAGAGAAATGTACCAACTGTGTGGTACTACAATTAGGGTGGCAAGAAAATGAAAAAGATCTGGGAGTAATTGTGCAGACAGATATGAAGTTTTCTGAGCAATACAGACAAGATGCCAGAGCAGGTCATGGGGTATTGTCAATGATATACAGGAATTTTGCTAGTAGGTGATTATCCCTTTGTATAAGGCAATGGTCAGGCTACACCTTGAGTACTGCATACAGGTCTGGAGGCCTCATTTTAGGAAGGATATAGAGTTGCTTGAGCATGTACAGAGAAGGGCAACAAGATTGGTGAGGGGTGCAAAGGGGAAGAAAGACTCGCCAAGTCTTTCTTCCCCTGTTTCTTCTTTCAAGAAATGAAAGAGATTAAAAATTCTTAGTAAACTATTAAAACCTGGAAATCTTCTGCACCCCTTCCTCCCACATCTACCCTGCCTTTCTCTGCCTACGGTCAGAATGCATTATGGTGGTTTCCAATATCAGTGAATTTCTATTGATGTAGGGCAAGCAGGAGTTGGCAAGTTTTTATAAGGCAGGTCCTACCGGTGAGAAGTGAAGTAGGAGTGGGCAGGGCCATATAAGTTTTATAATTAACTGAATCAGTAAAAATTGATCAAATATATATTATGGGTCTATTTGATAGTTTTTAATTAAATATTAAAAACTCTACAAAAGTTTTTGTAAAAGAAATTAATACTGCTGCTACTAGTAACTGCTACAAACATCAAAAGAGTAATTTAGTAAAAGAACAAAAATAGCATAAATTCATGTAGCTTAAGTCTCTGTCAATGATATATAGGAATTTTGCCAGTAGGCAATTATCCCTTTGTATAAGGCAATGGTCAGGCTACACCTTGAGTACTGCATACAGGTCTCATTTCAGGAAAGATGTAGAGTTGCTTGAGCGTGTACAGAGAAGGGCAACAAGATTGGTGAGGGGAGCAGAGGGGTCCTCTTACCAAGAAAGGCTTAAGTACTGCAAATTGCAGCAGCTGGAGACTAGGTGATCTGACTGAAGTGTATAAGGCCTTGAATCAGTTTGGCATGCTGAATTCTGATGGGATTCTTCCGCTTGCTCAGATTACAAACCTGAGGGAGCATAAATTCAAATTGAGGAAAGACAACTGTTGAATAGATGTGCAGAAATTTGCCTTAAGCCAGCAGGTGATTAACTGCTGGCTCAAACTTCCATCTGTCGTTGTGGAAGTTGAGAGCTTAAATAAATTGAAGGAACCGGACAAACTTTTAGAGGGAATGGATGTGTGAAATTGTTTTTTTTTAGCTGATGCCACATACGCTTGCTTTCTTTCGTCACATGCCTACATTACTGCTACTACCACTACTACTATATTTACAGACAAACTATGGAGATTCTTTTTCTTTTTTCAGCATAACAATGCAGTTTAAACATGTTTTCATGCAATTTGTAACTAAGAATTTTGGAATTTCAATTAATCAGAATTTTGATTGAATATGAAAATCAATGAAAAATAACATCTAAGAGAATAGGCAATAACAGCATCCAATTTTGAAATGGTATATTCACCATAACTATACTTTTTTTAAAGATATGTTTATAGAATGTAATTCAATCTATGGGACAGGTATTTAAAGAACTAATACATATTATACACAGAATGTCAACCATATTTAAACACATTTTCAGTTGAGTCGATCTTTACCACTTGCATCACAACAACCATTATCAGTTTGCTTATAATAATAAGCAAACTGTCAACAGTGAGTTCGGGAATTTTCAAAAAGGAAGTGTTGAGAAACCACAGCAACAGTTTAACTGTTGCTGTAGTTTCACAACATTTCCTTTTTTGTTATTTTTCCCTTGGTGTCAGTAATCAACTTATAGGCTGATGGCAGGGTTTCCAAGCACCATTCCACATACCAGTTGCCCTTTATCCTCATAGGATTCCATGCTGTAGTGGTTCCAGGGTCGGCCTTCCTTGTTTTTTTTTTTTTTCTTTTTTTTTTCCAATTTTTGTTTTAAGTTTCATATTTCTTATCTAATTTGGTTCATTTTAACTTCTTGAATTGCAAGTAGCAGTTAGCATCTCTTAAGAAAAAGCAGAACTGTTCCAGTTATCAGCAATTTTCATATATGGTATAAAATTCTTTCATTTGATAAAATAAATACTATTACTAAAAGATTAATCCAGCATCCTTGGGGACAGCACATTCCAAATTTTTGAAAATTACCTTTTTTTGAAGTTGATGCATATAAGTATAAGTATTTAGGGTAATTCCTTATTTTTATTAGATAATGGATTAACACAGAACGATAGCTGCCAGCATTAAAACAAAATATTAACCCATTCTGTTGGATTGGTCTGTGGGTAACATACTTGCCTAAAAAATAAAGATCGGGGACTCAAATGCCTCTGGTATAGGTGTTGAAATTGTTCATTATTTTTTATATGAGGTTTTAACAGAACACTATGACCTTAGTAATGAAATCAGCTTAAACACTAAATACATACTACTGTACTATTAACTCCTAGCAATACTGGAGGGTAACTTGACAGGTAACCCTCGAAAATAACGTTTCCATATATCAAACTTTTACTGCAACAGCTTCTGAAGTGATATTTTTATGGTTTCCATACAGAAATTGCACGTAAGAACCTGTTAAGTTATCTGCTACCATTTTTGCAACTATCTGGGTTTTTGCTTGAAGAGTAGTGTGATACCAGACAAGCTTTAAACACAATAACATTGTTTGTTTAAAGTTTCAGATTTTTTTTTTTTCCCTCGCTAGTTAAATAAACATCAACATTCTTATCCTAGTTGTTTTTGAAAAATTTATTATTGTTTTCAAAGAGTAATATTGTCTTTACTCTTTGAAAACAATAATAAATTCTCTCCACACAGCCACTAAACTGCAGTAAACAAGATAGAGGCAGTTCGTGCTATACGAGTTTTCACTTTGTGAGTTACGGGGTTTAAGAATTCTTTTTTCAAGAATCAACAAAATCGAAAATATGAACATTAATTGCATTAAATAAATGATAAACATTCATAAATATGGCATTTCAAGCCATGCCGTAATTATACAATACTACAGTAGTATTGTATAGCTATGCGTACTACCGTGTGTGTGTGTGTGTGTGTGTGTGTGTGTGTGTGTGTGTGTGTTCAGGCAGATGAGAGAGTCTAACTGACTTGCATAACAAAGCAGTCAGCACACTGATGTTAAAAGTTTGGTTGTGTTGCGCTTCATTTTCGCTGTCTTATTTCAAATTTATCCCACTTATTAATACTGTGCAATATAACAAAATAAAGCAATACTACGGAGAGTGATATTAAAAAAGAGAAACAGCAAAGAGGAATAACATTGGAAACAAAATATGACATCATAAGCAAACATGATCTCATTATCAGCCGATGAGGAAGAATAAACATTCTTTGTAACATTTGTATGACATAAATAAATTCTTTATTATTATAATTTGCTTGATATTAAAGGCTATATTTTCATTTCTTTGGATAAATAAACCATCGTTTATTATTTAACATTACTATGGTCAAATTTCATTGTTGAGAATGTAACCCCTGTTTTTTACATTACGTCTAGGGAAAACGAATTCTCACTTTACAAGCGCACGCTAGGAACGAATTAACTCGTAAAGTTTTGAACTACCTGTACATAGTTCCAAATTTTACACACTATGAAGCGTGCCAAATTTGAAATAAACTTAAAAAATATAACCTAATAAACCTAAAAAATTGTAACGAACACATATAAAAATTTTTTTTTTTTTTAAGTGTTTAATAATATTTATGATATACATAATAAGCAGAAATATGTGCATGCACATGTTGGAAATTTCTCATTTAACAATCTTTTAAACTGGAAAATAAAAGAGAAGAGACTGACATTGTCTAAAAACATTTCTTTGAAGTTTCAACAGATTTTGAAAATAAAAGGTGTAAAACACATAGCATGTTTTACAATTTCTAATTTTTTATTAAAACTTAAAAAGTACATACAATAAGTACTCCAAGCCATTAAGAAAACAAGAAATACTGGCACTGTTTAAACAGAATTCATAAAAATCGAAAACATTTTCAAAAAATTTTAAAAATTAAAGAGAAAGTTTGACACTTGTCAGGTGACCAACCATATTTGCTACATTTTGGGTACCACCACTGCCAGATGAAGTACTGTACTGTGAAACAGTATCAAATGCCTTACAAAATGAATATTTTAAATGCAAAAATACATATTAACAATGACATACAGTTCAGGAAATATGTAAAACAGAAAGAAATCTGGGAATATTAATGAATTATGATGCATATTTTTGGTGGCTATTGTGCTTTATTCTGTCTCCCCCCCCCACACACACACAAAGTCTGGCTGCCTTTTTTTTTTCTCTCTGCTCTCGTATGATCAACTATCCTCAGAGAAACATTCAAAAAGTTCTTGATTTTTAAAGTTCTATTGCATTAAGGTCAGAAATGATACACTTACTACAAAATTTAAATTGTAAGTTGTGAATAAAATTCCAAGTACCAGTATCATATGCAACATGAGTCTATCAATAAATTCAATAATTCTGAGCTAAAATAACATCATATTACATCAATTCTTACTTACCTTTTTACCACCATGCTTAGGAGAGTAACAACAGAAGTAACTGCTATATCACCATCAGCAGTATTAAGTAGAGTCATCTTAAAAAATAAATAAAAATATAAAAAATCAAAAGAAATATATTTGGGAAACCTAAGTTTCATAAGTTAAAGAAAAAAAAAAGGGGGGGGGGGAATACTTAAAACAATTAGGTTTTCTTTACTTCAAAGCATTCTCCCCATGCTAATAACCACGGACAGATTTGCTGAAGGCCATTTAAGCTCTAGTTATATCCTGTTATGATTAATAAGCAGTCCACATATACAGTAGACTGTCGGAATAACGGCCCATCAAGATCGGATGTATACATACAATGCAGATGTCTTGCAGTGCCAAAAAAAGAAAACAGCAAGTCACGTGATTACTGTATTTGTTTACGTTCACCATTTCATTCTTAATCATTCTATTTCTTATTTGGCCTCATTATTTCCACATTAAATACATTAAAAATAAAACTTTCTAGATAACGGAAAAATCAAAATAAAAGCACCTTGATTCCCCAAAGGTGTCGTTATTTTGAAAGTCTACTGTATATAGTTCTATTAGTACACAAAAGTGTGATCAAAAATTTGATGAATATATTGCAAAAATTCATTTTATTCAATAATAAATACAGGCAACTCCCATATAACATGGTACTTCTACAACATAGTTTTGCTCTAACACGATTGTTAAATTGTGGCAATACTTGCACAACACAGTACTTATACAACACGGTTTCACTCTAACACGGTATTTTTGAGCTTTTGCGTTGGGAAAACCCTGCTATTAGGTTAGATGCAATTTTCAATGTTTCCATTCCTTTTTGTGAATCCCTGCTGTTGATTCACTAGTTATTATAACCTTCGTGATATTTTTTAAAGCACATTTCTTGGGGGTTACTACCATAAAACAATAAAAACAATTTGCAGTTTCCAGTTTATTGGTTTTTTTCTGTTAGTGCAATCTATTATAAACGGGTAGTAAACTCAATCTTCTTACACTTGCTATAGTACTGATAGCTGGAATTCTGTGGGTTTTCACGTTATTATGGTGAAATGTGTTTCCCCTTCCATGAAATATTCAATCATAAAAAAAACATAAATAAATTTTCAATAACTCATGACTTTTGAGGTTATGATGAACGTCGTGGCGAGATCTAATATTCCTTACATTTTGAGGGTACAGCTCTAAAACGGTGTTCGCAGGCCGGCCGCTAGTTAGTACACCGGACCGAACCTACAGGTAACTCTCTAGGAGGCTTCCGGATCAGCTAGAGTATAATCTTGCTACCTCTACTCTGCCAGATAGTGACTGGAGGGAGTCCGAGTAGTGTGTATGTGGGGAACATTGTCGAGGCCACATTATGTCAAGGATCTGGGTATATTCCTACCATGTGTACACCATATCCAAAAATTTCATTACTTCATACAGCATGTCCCACCCACTTTTTCTTACTATTGAATACACCATGAATTGTCAAACTAATAGAGTAAGCTTATCTGCGAAAAGATCTAAACCTTGCAAGCACTTCCTAATTCATTTCACAAATATATGTGGTCACTTTTCTTACTATTGAATACACCATGAATTGTCAAACTAATAGAGTAAGCTTATCTGCGAAAAGATCTAAACCTTGCAAGCACTTCCTAATTCATTTCACAAATATATGTGGTCTCAATTCTAATCTCAACGATGTCCATTTCCACTTCAGTCTGTCAAACCCCATGTACTTTTTCTGACAGAATCTCAGTTATCGGTTAATTCAACTACTGCTCATCTCAGATGCCCAAATTATTCGCAGTATGATTCCTTTCGCCTCAAAGGGCGTACTTGTGCATATGTCCGTTCTGATATTCCCTGTCAGAGACTTAGCAATTTGGAATCTCCTCTCTTTGATCTTCTCTGGCTTAAAATCTCTCTACCTCATTGTGTCAAATTCATCTGTTGTCTCTACCATTCTCCCAACTCCACTAATCACTTGGAGCTCTTTGACTTCCTCTCTTTGCAACTTGACTTTCTCCAGTCCAACTTTCCTAACAGTGAGGTAATTTTCCTTGGTGATTTTAATGTTCACAACTCCAGCTGGCTTCCATTTTCTAGTCACACCGACCCAGCTGGTCGAGATGCTGAGGCTTTTGCAATTACTAATGACCTAGCACAGATTGTTCATTTACCTACAAGAATATCAGACAATCCTAATCATACAGCCAATACGCTTGATCTTTTTCTCACAAATAACCCTTCTAAGTACACGGTCGAAGTGAGAGATCCTTTAGGCACTTCAGATCACAACTTGGTGATTGTCTCTTCTCCAATGAAACCTTTATCTCATGGCAATTCCCAACCTCGTGTTGTTTGGCATTACAAGAATGCAAAATGGGATGACATGCGAGACTTCTTTTCTTCTTTTCCTTGGTCGGATTACTGTTTCAAAACTTCTGATGTCAACGTTTGCTCAGATCGTGTCAATGAAATTATTCTTGCAGCAATGGAATCCTTTATCCCACACTCCACTTTAAAATCTTGTCCTTTATCTAAACCTTGGTTTTCCAATAAATGTGCTAAGGCTGTTCAAGAGAAGAATGTTGCATATCGTAATTGGCTTGTTTCTAATTCTTCAGTTTCATTTTCTGCCTACACCAAAGCTCGCAACAATTGTAAAGCAGTAATTAATCAGTCCAAACAAGAGTTTGAACAGGCTAAGAGTAGAAAACTTGCTTCTTGCCCTAATGGTAGCCGAGCATTCTGGTCTCTTGCCAAAGCTATTGGTGGCAACTTTTGCCCATCTCTGCTCCCACCTCTGTCCAAACCAGATGGTTCTGTTGTCACTTCAGCCAAGGATAAAGCTGACCTCCTAGCATCCCATTTTTCTTCCAGCTCATGTATTAATGATCTTGGTAAAACACCTCCCACCATTCCCAACACAGGCTAAGAGTAGAAAACTTGCTTCTTGCCCTAATGGTAGCCGAGCATTCTGGTCTGTTGCCAAAGCTATTGGCCGCAACTTTTGCCCATCTCTGCTCCCACCTCTGTCCAAACCAGATGGTTCTGTTGTCACTTCAGCCAAGGATAAAGCTGACCTGCTAGCATCCCATTTTTCTTCGAGCTCATGTATTAATGATCTTGGTAAAACACCTCCCACCATTCCTAACACGCTCCATTCAATGCCTCCTATGGTCTTCTGTCAAAAGGATATCAGAAGGATTTTGTTGAATCTTAATGCTAAGAAAGCTCCAAGTCCTGATGATATTTCTCCACTTGTTCTCAAAACCTGTGCTCCTGAACTTACTCCTATTCTTTGCCGCCTTTTTTCACTTTCTTATTATAAAGATGTTTTTCCTTCTGCTTGGAAATTTGCTCATATCCAGCCAGATCCTAAAAAGATTGACAAATCCCTCCCATCCAATTATCGTCCCATTGCAATTACTTCTACTCTTTCTAAAGTAATGGAGAAATCAATTAACCGCCAACTCTTAAACTACCTAGAAACCTTCCATCTGATCAACGATCGCCAGTATGGATTCCGTCAGTGTCAATCCACTGGTGATATTCTGGCTTATGTTACTCATTTATGGAATAATTCAATGGAAAGGTTTGGTGAAACACAAGTGGTTGCTCTTGACATCTCAAAGGCTTTTGATCGTGTTTGGCATAAAGGTCTTCTAAACAAGCTTCCATCTTATGGTTTGCCAACTGTTTTTAGTAATTGGTTATCCAGTTTTCTCTCTGATCGCTCACTGAGGGTGATGGTAGATGGCTCTCTGTCTTCTAACTTCTCCATTGATGCCAGTGTCCCCCAAGGTTCAGTTCTTTCCCCCACTCTTTTCCTCTTGTATATTAATGACCTTCTTCCATTGACTGGAAATCCTATCCATAGTTTTGCCAATGATAGCACATTGCATTCCACTTTCCATTTTGAGAAACCTTGTCCTGCTTAATCAGCTTCAACTTCTAGGCAATCTGCTACCAATTCCTTAAATGCCGATCTTCAGGTAATTCTCCAGTGGGGCAAAGACAACTTAGTTGATTTCAACCCTTCTAAAACTCAGCCTTGTCTTATATCTTGCAAAAAGTATTCTTCTGCTCCTATGCTTATCTTTAGTGACACTCCGATTTCTAGGCAAAATGATATATCGCTTTTGGGGATTACCCTGACTTCTAATCTCTCTTGGCACATACAAATATTGCTTCCTCTGCATCTAAAAAACTTGGTTTTCTCTTTCAATCTCGGCGTTACTTTTCTTCCAAACTGCTGCTCACTCTGTATAAATCGCAAATCCGCCCTGCCATGGAATATTGTTAACACATCTGGGGTGGTGCCCCCAAAACCTCTCTCAGGCTTCTTCATTCCATTCAGAAGAGGGCAGTTAGGTTAATTAATGATTCATCTCTAACAGAGTCTCTCCATTCGCTTTCTCATAGATGTACTGTTTCTGCTGCATGCCTCTTCTACAGATACTTCCATGGGCACTGTTCTTCTGAATTGGCTTCTATAATTCCCGCTCTCTCTCTTTCAAAATAGTCCGAACACGTGCCGCCACCAGCCAACATCCATTTACTGTCCGACTTCAAACCCACAGAACCAACTTTTCATCTTCCTCATTTATTCATTCAACTGCCGTTTTCTGGAACAACCTTCCTTCATACGTATTTTCTGAAAATTACAATCTACAGAAGTTCAAGTCCAATGTCAACAAATATCTTCTTTCGTCTTCTCAACCTCCAACCCAAGCACGGTACTAAGTACTATAGGTTCTAATACCTCTTGTGTTTGGGGTTCACATAAAAAAAAAAAAAAACCTCCGTATTGTGTTTGTTGCAATTTGTGCATGCTGTGTTCTTTGTTTTAATTGCTACTGTTTTAAATTTTACAACCAAAAAAAAAAAGTCAGTGAACAGAAATATCAATTAGTATGTACATATTAATTAAGCTATATATGTAAGCATAAATTATTTTTATTTTGCTAACTAGAAGATATTCTTCGAATTTTCGTGTATCATTTAAAGTGAGGGTCCACTGTATTTTGTTGGTAGATTCTGTGCTATTGAACTTGTGCTTGTTTGAGACCATAAAAAATAATTTTGACTTCTAAGAGTGCAATTTGTGACTTGTTTGTTTGTTATTTAGTTTTTTTTTAGGAGCATTAGCAACTAAGGCCATATTGCTCAGGAATATACGGTGGTCATTCCCTGACCTTTCCGCGTCCTCCGTATTTGGTGGTGATGGGCTCGAACCCTGGTCTAATCAAGAAGCGTGTGCTACGCACTGCTGCTCCTTCCCACCTGGCTATGGAGGCGCCAGTTTGTGACTTCTAAGAGTGCAGTTTGTGACTTTCAAAGAGAGCAGAAGGTACACAAAATCTAGATGCTGTAGAAGAGATTGTGCTTAGCAGAGATGAAGAGGAAGAAAATCAAATGAAAATATACTATCTCACATATACGTATCACAGTTTGTAAGGTAAGACGTTTGTTCAGTTACTACTATTTAAGTTACCACTATTATAAAAATAAAGTTAAAATATTAAGTTATTACTACTGTAAAAATTACGTTTCCGATAGTTATTTTTAAAAAAATGGCGTATTTTTGTTAGCTTTTGGAACATAACCCCTATTTTTGTACTGGTTCTAAATCCCGTATTAACATGGTTTCGCGTTACATGAGATTTTGTAGGAACCAAACTACCATGTTATATGAGAATTACTTGTATTTACATTGTTAATATTTATCAATATAATTTCCTGCAACTATATACTTGTTCTGAAGTGTCAAATTGTGCCAAATCAAAAAAATAAGGTGGGTGCAGCATGACAGGAATGTTTTTGTCAGTTAAAAACCAACAGACTGCGTGTGAGATGTGCTACTTTGGTGAAAGAGCCAACTCATTTACAGTGGACTATTTCTCTCATTCTCAGTTTTAAAACTTGATAGTGAGCTGCATTATCAAGCCCAATTATGGCAAATGCAATGCAAAAATGTTGAATGGACAAATTCTCTGGTATGTTATATATCCAACCCTAAAGAAAATTTGACAGTGAAACTAGTTACTATGCAGATTTTTTATTACTTAAAATTTATTAGGTTTTTGGTATTTTTTGTTTTGGATTTGTAGTGAAGTTATTAGTCATCCCTTGATTTGCGTGGTTTTTTATCGCACGGTTTCACTATTGCGCGGTCAAGTATTTACTACCAAAATTTTAGATTCGGCTGCGAGTTTTGCTACCTGTGCGATTTTTGTTTACAATGCTTCAAAAATAGGAATGAAGAGAAGATTTTGAAAATTTATTTTTTTTACATTTTTCACATAATTGAAGATTTCATTGAAGGAGAAATACATTTCACCATAATAACATAGAATCCCACAGAATTCCAGCCGTCGGTATTATTGCAAATGCAATAAGATGGAGTTTACTACCCGTTTATAATTAGATGCACTAACAGAAAAGCCCAATAAACCGAAATGTGCGAGTTGTTTTTACTATTTTAAGGTCGTGACCTTCAGAAATATGCTTTAGAAAAATATCACAAAAACGTTCAAAACTGATTCTTATAACCAAACATAGCAATTAACGGTGGTGTGTTTGTCCGGTTATTTTTCTGGTTCATGCAACGTAAAGTGTTTTAATTGGCATTGCTTTTGCTGATTTAATATTTCTTGTCTATATAAAGGGTGTGCTTAATTAGTGCCTAAAATTAAGAAAGCTACAACAAAAAAAAATTAAATTTAGAGGAAAAATTAAAAATCGTTAAGGAGTTAGAAAATGGCAAAAAGGTGACATTGGCCAAGAAATACAAAAAAAAATTAAATTTAAAGGAAAAATTAAAAATCGTTAAGGAGTTAGAAAATGGCAAAAAGGTTGTGACATTAGCCAAGAAATACAGAATAAACGAATCTAGAATTCAACAAATTAGGGAAAATGCTGCGAAAATGAAAAGTTCAGTTATCTGTTCCCCATCATTGGCTGCAAAAAGCACTACAAAAAGTGAGAAATCCGTTAACAGAGAAAACTGAAAAATTACTTACTTTCTGGATAGATCTTAATCAAAAGAGAATGCCTCTAAGTTCAGATATTATTCATGCCAAAGCTCTGCAAATCTTTAATCGCTTACAAGAAGAAGAAGCTGGTACATCAAATGCAGAAATCTTTCAGGCCAGTAAGGGTTGGTTTGAAAATTTTAATAAATCTCAGTCTTCACAATTCAAAATTAACAGGTAAAGCAGCCAGTGCAATATGAAAGCTGCTTCTTTGTATCCAAAAACTTTCAAGGATGTTATTACGACTCAGGGCTATCTAGCAAGTCAAGTGTTTAATGCTGATGACACTGGCTTATTTTGGAAGCACATGCCAAGACAAACATTCATTTCAAAAGAAGAGAAAACCGCCCCAGGTTTCAAAGCTGCAAAAGATGGGCTAACACTTTTATGTGGTAATGCAGAGGGTGACTTTAAGTGTAAACCGCCACTAATCTATGTGTCAGAAAATCCTCGTACTTTTAAAGGAATATCAAAAAGCTCCTTACCAGTTCACTGGAAATCGAGCAAAAAAGCCTGGATGACAACTAAAATCTTCTTCGAGGATTGATTTTTAAATTGCTTTTGCACTGAAACAAAAAGATACTGCCTGAAGAAGAAGAAGAACATAGCATTAAAAATCTTCCTCATTCTTGACAATGCGCCCAGTCATCCTGCACATGTCTGATCTACACCCAAATGTGAAAGTTACATTTCTTCCAGCAATAAAAGTTTGTTAATTCTGCCTATGGACCAAGGTGTTATAGCTTCCTTTAAACTTTATTACCCAAGAAGATCTTTTTTACAATTGGTAGAAGCTACTGATGGAATAAGCAGTCTTTCAATTCAAGATTATTGGCAGAATTATAACATTCTCGATGCTGTAAAAAATATTGAATTTGCGTGGGATGAAGTTAAGAACTCAAAAATGAATGCAGTGTGGAAAAAGCTGTGGCCACAAGGCTGCACTAAAGAAACCGCAGTCGAAATGCAGGAGGAAGTTGAGAATGTGAAGAAGAGTTGGCAAAATGATTAGCAGAGAGGGATTTGAAGAACTGGAACCAGCAGATACCACAGAAATCCTTGAATTTCATAGTGAACAATTATCAGTGTACAATATTTTTTTGCAATGTGAAGAAGATGACAAAAACGATAAAAACAAAGATGCATACAAAAATTTGACCACGAAGAAACTAGCTCAGTTTTTAAGACTTGCAAATCAGCTTAGCCAAGAAGCTCTGGATATGGATCCTAATTTGGAGAGTTTAAATTTTTGCAGAACTTTATCATTAGGTTTAGTTCCTTATAAAGAAATTTATAGAGTAAAACAGCGTGCTTCTAAGCAAACAATTTTAACTAATTTTTTTCAGAAAGTGCCAGATACTGTTGCAAGTTCATCACAGGAAAACAGCGACAAAGAATTAAAAATCTAGAGCTAAGTATTAGCAATATTAATTTTATGGACATGTTTCTAATTTTTTTCTTACAGAATGAAGACAATATTTTTCAATTTAATTTTTTTTTGCACATTTTTTTTTCGTGTACAGGTACAGAACCCTCATTACGTCACAAACTACATTTTGCATTGCACGGTGTTTTCTCGGAATGTAACCCACACTCAAATTGGGGATGACTTTATTTGATTATATTCCACAGTGCACTGCACTGAATTATGCCAATCGTGGGCTATGAGAATAGGTATCATACATCAGAAAATCAATGGTGGGGCTAAATGTGTTAAATTTTGTGGCACACAGGTTGGGAATGTCTGCATTCCCCAAACGGTAGTCCGACCATTCCTTGGTCAGACTACTGTTTCAAAACTTCTGATGTCAACATTTGCTCAGATCATGTCGGTGAAATTATTCTTGTATGAATGGAATCCTTTATTCCACACTGCACTTTAAAATCTCATCCTTTATCTAAACCTTGGTTTTCCAATAAATGTGCTAAGGCTGTTCAAGTGAAGAATGTTGCGTATCGTAATTGGCTTGTTTCCAATTCTTCAGTTTCATTTTCTGTCTACACCAAAGCTCGCAACAATTGTAAAGCAGTTATTAATCAGTTAATAATTAAACTAGATTTTGAACAGGCTAAGAGTAGAAAATTTGCTTCTTGCCCTAATGGTAGCCGAGCATTCTGGTCTCTTGCCAAATCTATTGGCCGCAACTTTTACCCATCTCTGCTCCCACCTCTGTCAAAACCAGATGGTTCTGTTGTCACTTCAGCCAAGGATAAAGCTGACCTGCTAGCATCACATTTTTCTTTGAACTCATGTATTAATGATCTTGGTATAACACCTCCTACCATTCCCAACAAACTCCATTCAATCCCTCCTGTGGTCTTCCGTCAAAAGGATGTCAGAAGGATTTTGACGAATCTTAATGCAAAGAAAGCTCCTGGTCCTGATGGTATCTCCACTTGTTCTCAAAACCTGTGCTCCTGAACTTACTCCTGTTCTTTGTCGCCTTCTTTCACTTTCTTATTCCAAAGGTGTTTTTCCTTCTGCTTGGAAATTTGCTCATATCCAGCCAGTTCCTAAAAAGGGTGACAAATCCCTCCCATCCAATTATCGTCCTATTGCAATTACTTCTACTCTTTCTAAAGTAATGGAGAAATCAATTAACCACCAACTCTTAAACTACCTAGAAACCTTCTGTCTGACCAACGATCGCCGGTATGGATTCTGTCAATGTCGATCCACTGGTGATATTCTGGCTTATGTTACTCATTTATGGACAAATTCAATGGAAAAGTTCGGTGAAACACAAGCAGTTGCTCTTGACATCTCAAAGGCTTTTGATTGTGTTTGGCATAAAGGTCTTCTAAACAAGCTTCCATCTTATGGTTTTCCAACTATTTTTTGTAACTGGTTATCCAGTTTTCTCTCTTATCACTCACTGAAGGTGATGGTAGATGGCTCTCTGTCTTCTAACTTCTCCACTAATGATGGTGTCCCCCAAGGTTCAGTTCTTTCCCCCATCTTTTCCTCTTGTATATTAATGACCTTCTTCCATTGACTGGAAATCCTATCCATAGTTTTGCCAATGATAGCATATTGCATTCCACTTTCCATTTTGAGAAACCTTGCCCTGCTCAATCAGCTTCAACTTCTCAAATATCTGCTACCAATTCCTTAAATGCCGATCTCCAGGTAATTCTCCAGTGGGGCAAAAACAACTTAGTTGATTTTAATCCTTCTAAAACTCAGCCTTGTCTTATATCTCGCAAAAAGGATTCTTCTGCTCCTATGCTTACCTTTGGTGACACACAGATTTCTACACAAAATGATATATCTCTTTTGGGGATTACCCTGACTTCTAATCTCTCTTGGCACAAGCACATTACAAATATTGCTTCCTCTGCATCTAAAAAACTTGGTTTTCTCTTTTGCTCTCGCCGTTACTTTTTTTCCAAACAGCTGTTCACTCTGTACAAATCGCAAATAATCCACCCTACCATGGAATATTGTTCCCACATCTGGGGCAGTGCCCCAAAACCTCTCTCAGGCTTCTAGATTCCATTCACAAGAGGGCAGTTAGGTTAATTAATGACTCCTCTCTAACAGAATCTCTCCACTCACTGTCTCACAGACAGTACTGTTTCTGTTGCATGCCTTTTCTACAGATACTTCCATGGGCACCGTTCTTCTGAATTGGCTTCTATATTCCCACTCTCTCTTTCAAAACAGTCTGAACACGTGCTGCCAATAGCCAACATTCATTTACTGTCCGACTTCAAACTCAAAAAACCCTTTCCCTGGTGGTCATTCCCTGACCTTTCCACATCCTCCGTATTTGGTGGCTCACGGGCTCGAACCCGGGTCTAATCGAGATGTGTGTGCTACGTGCTGCTGCTCCTGCCCACCTAGCTACGGAGGCACCTCGAAAAGTTGGAGACACTCTCCCGAGCAAGCCAGTGGAGCTGTCCCCCGTAAGGCTACCACAAGAGAAGGGCAAGGCCATCCAGCCCCACCAACTGGAAGTGTTTCCTGCGCAACTGACCAGCCAGGAAGGAAGAAAGCGCCAAAGCATGAAGTGGAGCATTGAAATGAATACATCCATCATGCAAGCATACTATGAAATAACCAGGCTAGAGACCGATATGACAATGTACAGATCGCGACTACATATCAAGTGGTTGGAACGATACCCAGATATTCAGGTCACCGAACAGCGATTAGCAGACCAAAGAAGGACCATCATCATGAAGAACCTAATAGCTCCTGCCATCTTGGAAAAAATCAAGCAGGATGTGTGATCAACTACAAAGCACAAAGAATATGGCCAATATGGAACCAGAGGAGGAACAGCAAGAAGAAATACAACCCAGAGTAGCTGAGTTGACTACATATCAAATGGTTGGAACGATACCCAGATATTCAGGTCACCGAACAGCAATTAGCAGACCAAAGAAGGACCAGACCAGAATTAGCAGACCAGACTGAAGTGGAAAGAGACGAAGTCGTGCTATCCAGAATAGAAGACAAGTGGAAGAAAGCCCTAACAGAATTCGAAGGAATGGACCCCATGTGATACCTAAGCAGAGGCCAAATAAAATCCTGTGGAGAGTAACAGACCACCTCAATCGGCAAATAATGCCACATTACCTTGACAAAAATGGTACAACACTGGAGGCTATCTACTCAGCAGTATACTGTGCTGCCATAGCAGCCACGAGGATTAATGGAAAAGAAACGAGAGACCAGCAGCAGAAGAACTGAAAACAGAAGGAACTGCCAGCTTGGGAAAGAAGACTTCAGCAGAAGATAGAAAAATTAAGAGTCAAAATAGGTCAGTTGACTCAGTACCAACAGGGTAATAGAAATAAGAAATTGATTGGAAAGGTGAAGAGCATCCTCAGCATCCACAGCAAACATGAGACCAGAAATCAGAGAATAAGAGAATACTTGGACACACTGAAGCAGAACCTCCTCGCACTCAGCAAAAGACTACACAATACAAAGAGAGCTCCCATAGGAAAATAAACAACTGAATCTTCGATGAGGACCAAAGAGCCTTCTACGGGAAACAGGGTGAAGATGAGAAAGCACGAAACGGACCACCCAAGAAGAAGACGATCGAAGAGTTCTGGGGAAATATCCGGAGCAGTGAAATAAGACATAACAAGAGAACACCCTGGATAGAAGTAGAAAGGAAGAAAACGAAGGACATACAAGAGATGAGAGTGAGAGATTTGAGAAGAAGTAAAACAGTCGATCAGGAACACCCACAACTGGCGAACCTAGGGAATTGATAACATCCATAACTACTGGTACAAGAAGCTCACCTGCACACACAAGCACCTAGCAGAGCAGTTCACTTGAATGGTAAGGCACCCAGAGACAATCCCAAAGTTTCTCACTGAAGGAGTCACATATCTGAAGCCTAAAGATGAAGATACAAGAAACCCAGTGAAATACAGGCCAATCACATGCCTCTCAACGATGTACAAGATCCTGACCAGCTGCATAACCAAGAAGATATCAGACCACTTAGAGAGTCAGAACATAATGACCGAACAACAGAAAGGATGCAAGCGGAGGAGAAAAGGATACAAGGAGCAATTAACCATAGATGCTGCAGTTATGGAGCAAGCCTACAAGAAGCAAGGCAATCTATACAGACCCTACATTGATTACCACAAGGCCTTCGACTCTGTACCTCGTAGCTGGCTAACAGAGACCCTGAACATCTACAAGGTCAATCTGATTGTGACAAACTTCCTAGGAGCAACAATGGCAAAATGCAATACCACCATTAAGGTCGAGAACATCACAACCAGGCCAATCCCCCATTAGAAGAGGAATCTTTCAGGGAGATGCTCTGAGCCCACTATGGTTCTGTCTAGCACTCAACTCGCTATCCACCATACTCGATGGCAGCAAGTATGGATATAACCTCAAAGTAGGAAAAAAGAACCTGTACATCCTCACCAACCTGATATACATGGATGACATCAAGCTCTATGCGGCAACCAAGAAGCAACTCCAGCAACTACTCCGGATCACCGAAGAATTCAGCAAGGACATCAGGATGGAATTTGGTCTAGACAAATACAAGACACAGACACTTAACCAGGGAAAATTAGTTGGCCAAAACTACCAGCGGCTAACTGGTAAAAAGATCGAAGCTTTGACAGAAGGAGAGACCTACAAATACCTAGGGATGATGCAGGCTGAGCAGTTAGAACACAAAGAAATCAAGAAGTGCCTAACCGAAAAATATCATCAGAGACTCAGAAGCCTGCTGAAATCAAAATTGAACAGAGGGAACACAGTTAAAGCCATAAACACCTATGCAGCCCCAGTACTAACATACACATTCGAGGTCATAGATTGGACTAACACCGAGCTAGAAGATATCACGCGAAAGACAAGGACAATGATGACCAAGAGCCACCAACACCACCCAAAGTCAGCAGTGGTGAGACTAACAATACCTCGGAAGGGGCCTGATAGAGCAACAGAAAACAGCGATAGTTAACCTGAAGGATTACTTTGAGAACAACCCAGCACCACTCCACCAGGCCATAAGGAAGGTAGATAAGTGGTATACCCCACTCAACCTAAGCGAGGAACCCCCTCCCGCCCAGACGTTACAAGAAACGAAGTTAAAAAGATGGGCAAAGAAAAAGAAAACACTCTACGGCAGACACTACAATGACCTCCATCAAGATCACATCGATAACATTGCTTCCAATGCATCGCTCACAAGCAGGACGCTTTTCCCCGAGACTGAAGGATACATGCTGGCCATCCAAGACCAGGTAATCAACACCAGAAACTATAGAAAATACATTGCAAAGGAGCCTGGAATGTCAGATGACACATGTCGATGATGCCACCTGGCCTAGAAACGATCCATCACATCACCGTGGGTGCAAGGTGATCACCCAGACTGAGTACACTCACAGACACGACCAGGTAGCCAGGATATATCAAATACATCAGAAATTGGTGAGGAAATACCAGTTGACCAATGAAAGTGTACCATACTACAAGTACGAACCCCAGGCAGTACTAGAGACCCGAACCCACAAGCTGTACTGGGACCGTGCCATGATAACGGATAAGTCCATCCCGCACAACAGACCAGACATAACCCTTGTGGACAAGATGAAAAAGGCTACCTACCTGATTGACACAGCGGTGCCCAACACTAGCAATGTCCAGAAAATTCATGAGGAAAAAATTAGGAAGTACACGAACCTGAGACATGAGGTCAAGGAGATGTGGCATATGCAAGAAGTATCGACCATCTCGTCAACTACCGGTATGGTACCAAAGACTCTACATAGCAGCCTAGCAGCAATAGGTCTCCCAGAGAACACTTACAAGGAACTCCCCATAAAGTCGCATTCCTGAACACCTGTAGGATAGTCAGAGAGTTCCTCGACCAACAGTAATACCAGACACTACAACCACCCTGTGTATTTGGTAGAAGTACCCGTCACAGAGTGAAATAATATAAGAGCAACAACAATAATAATAAAGACTTATGTTGGTACTTACCAATGCTGCAAAATATTCTGTTTCAGTCTCCTTTCCTTCTTTGGATTTTATGACTTCAGTTACTGCAGCTAGAACAGCTAGCATTTCTTTATGTAGAGCTGAAGAAGATTCCCAATTTTTGAGAAGTCTGAAACACAAAATCCTATTACAAAAAACTATATCAAGAAAAATTAATCATTTCACTGGACTGAAAATAATTTGTTCAACAGAATAAAGCAGATATTATTATTTCAATACAACTTCAAAATCAAATTTAAAATAAAATTTAAAAAAATATGTACTACAAAATTAACACCTTTTCCAGACTACAATGCTTTCCCCCCCAGAAAATGTTGTCTAAAACTCCCCTTGCATCTTTTGATCCAAAGGTTTATTAGGTCACAGTGTTACTTTTATCTCTAACTACAGATAGAGAAACTATGCCCAAAATGTTCAGAGGGCATTCTGAAAAAAGCTAGCTCTTTTAGGGTATCAGATCACACACAGCAGAGACGACAGAAAGGAGGGTGCTTAATTAAACTCTGAATTGGCTATAAATCCAGCAGGCTTGGCCAACTACAGCCACTGGACATCTCAGCTAACAAACCCTTTAACTACTGAGAGGATGTTACCCTCTGTAGCACTGGAGAATATCCCCAAAATGATACCTTTAAGAAACTTTTATTGGCAAGAAATAATTAGAAATTTTCACTTTTTTTAATGCTACCTTACATTTTCAATCTGTTATAAACACAACTGTGTACAATCCATTTTTTTTTATATATTGGAAATACATATTTAATAAAAATTCATGGCTAAAGTCCAAGACTGCGAGAAAATTTACAAACATATAAGTTAGCGCAAAAGCATCATGTCCACACAGTAAATTTTACTGAAGTTATTATAGTGGCATCATTTCATTACATCTCATATTGTGAATAACTTCACAACAAGTTGCCTATCTGGTTATACTTTGAATAAGTAATGCTTCCCCAATAAAAACTATTGTTACTTATTCTCAGTGGATACCACCACTCAGAAGGCTATTTCAGGGCTATTTTGCCCTTCTTTGGTGAGTAGGTAGGCACCCTGATGGTATAACAGCCAATAACCTAGTTGTGAAAATAATTCCTCGACATAAGAGATGCCAAATGGTGTATAGCAGTTTAATGCTTAATAAAAATTCAGAGCTAAAGTGTCAGACTGCAAGAAAATTTAGAAACATAAGTCAGTGCAAATGCATCATGTCTATATATAGTAAATTAACAGATTCGGGTACTGTAAGTATTTTCTACTGGGGAAGCATTACTTATTTGAAGTATAACCAAATGGGAAACTTGTTGTGAAGGAATTCACAATATGAGATGTAATAAAACAATGCCACTATAATAACTTTGATTAATTGACTGCATATAGACATGGTGCATTTGTACTAACTCATATGTCTGAAGGCGCCTCCATAGCCAGGAGCAGCAGTGCATAGCACACGCTTCTTGATTAGACTGGGATTCGAGCCCGTGACCACCGAATATGGAGGATGCGGAAAGGTCAGAGAATGACCACTGCATATCCCTGGAGCAATATGGCCTTAGTTGCTAATGCTCCTAAAAACCAAATAACAAAAAAACAACACATGTCTGAAAATGTATATTAAATTTTTTTTTTTTTTTTTTTTTTAATAAAACACTCAGGACATGCATGTTTGTTCTTGTTCAAACTTGTCTCCCTTCTTGGGCATGACATAATTTGTTGTTACAGGATGAAGAATGCATTGCTAAAGCTCACACTGTAGAGAATAGTAGATTGCGCCGCTTGTAAAAACAAAGCTCCTGCTACCCTCATTATTGGTGCTCAATTTGTTCACATGAACACCCCTTGTTTGCACTTGTGAAAATGAAACTCCTGCAATCTTCCTTATTGGCACTCAAATTGTTTACATTAACTGGCTCGTGTCAAATATTCAAACTGCTTTAAACATATAGCAGTAACATGCTGTCAGAATTGGACAGAAAGATACCACTAATTTTAAATTCATATTTTTAATGATTGCATATATTAGGTTTAATGAAAATGTATTACTTTATTTGTTTACAACCAAACTTCATCATTAAAAAAGAAATTACTGATTTAGAATGAAAGAAATCTGCAATAATTGAGAAATACTAAAACTGACATAACTCTGGTATATAATTTTTTTTTATTTACATTTAATGGTGTGTGTGGGGGGGGGAAGGGGGTGCGTATTGCAGAGCTAAAGAATATTTGTTCTTTCCCAAATATCAACAGGAAAAACAGAGCAACCAAAAATCTCACAGGTCTGCAAATGGCTGAAAAATTTGATTTGTGGGAATAAGTGAAACATGAAACATTTGCCCAAAGTTCTTCAAGAAATTTGGAACCAGCCGTGCCTTTAACAGCAATGAAGATTGCACTCTTTAAAGCAAGTGAAACATCAAATGATAATATCAGTAATAATGAGAATGACAGTAACAACAAGTTTTAAGAATTCTGTTATGAATAAAAGCTTCATTCAACACTGACATTTGTTTGCCAAGCACTTGTGAATTTGTGTTTAAGATATTTATATGTCATAAAATAATTTTCCCCAAAATTCAGATATAAAACACCATCCATAATTGTGTGTAAACCCATTCAGTAGCCATTGCACTCTCTTAATTATAAGACCTTATGTTTTAAGCTAAAGCACTACAGAAATTAAAATTAACATAAATCTAGAAGGAAGATATGCTTTATTCATATGATAAAATAAATACTGAAATATTTAATTCAGTAAGAATACAATAAGATGACAGTAATTACACATCACCCTGCAAAAAGTGTCCAGACACACCTGTTTTCATAGTCCACTACACTATAAAAACAGGTGTCGAAAAATAACAAAAACCAGTATATAATAAAATAAAGTACTGCATATGGGTAGCAGTAATAACAACTGTGCAGTACTACACTCAGGGTAGTAATAACAACTGTGCAGTACTATACTCAGGGTACTGGAGAATGAGAAAGACCTGGTGGTAATTATGCAGTATTTAAAGACTAAATGCACAAGGTATAATTCCATATGGGTTTAAATTAACTATATAATATTGGTGTATAGGGTCCAGTCACATTATTATGACCACCTACCTAGTACCCAGAATATGCACCTTTCACAGTATGCACTGCAGCCAGCCACCATGGAAGAGACTCGATAAGTCCTTGGAAGGTTGTAAACTACAAAATACAGTCAAACTTAGTTCAAATGTATTTTGTAGTTTACAAATACGAGCACGGAAATAAGGTATAAGGTATGTTCTTGTCGGACGACACCTTAATGAGATCACTGTTGTAACAAGCAAAAAGCCATAATGATTTTAATTTATGCATATTCTCATACAATTGCTCACAGTTATAACGAGCGTACTACACGGATATACTAAACAAATTTTGGTAACTATGCAAACATTCTTAATTGCTCGGGTAGTTGGAAAAACCCAATTCTTGGAATAGACGAAAATGAAAAGGGCAACTTAGCTTTATGACCACCTGCATCGGATTAGCGGCCGGTTTATGACCTTGTCCTCTTGGGACGGGGGCTGCACAATACTGCATTGGCATTCCGTTTGTCGCATTACCCTATTTACAGATTGTCTTGTATCCACTGAACCATAAATTTATTTCGGGACTTCTAAGAATTTTGGAAATGGGACTTCTAAGAACGTTGAATGGATTTCTTGACTTCTAAGAACTTTGTATGCATTGCGGGACGTCTAAGAACTTTGTATGTAGATCACTTTATCATTCTTAAAGTAAAATCAGTTAGAAATTAACCCTTCCTTCGGAAACATGTCTACTAACAAAAGAAAGTGTCTCTCGATTCCCGAAAAAGTGCAAATTATTCGTGGAGTTAGAATGTGGTGCAAAAAATGCTGAAGTGTGTAAAAAGTTTTCTTTGTCCTCTTCAAGTGTATCAACATTGTGGAAGAATAAAGATGTTTACATATTGGCACTGGAAAAGAACATAACCAAAAAAAAAATTTAGGAAGTGCTGGATTTTCAACAGACAGTCCGATCTTGAAGGCTCAAGCGGAAAAATTAGCTAAACAATTTGGACTCTAGGATATTTTATGTACCAACAGTTGGCTGAATCGATTTAAAAACCGACATAACACCGTTTATGCAAAAATTAGGGGAGAGTCTCGATCCGCAGATCCAATAATGGCAAATGAATGGATTTGACCATGTTTGGGCAGAAATCAGGAGAGATTTCAATAACAAAGACCTACAACGGCAATGAAACAGGACAGTTTTATAATTTGACACCTAACAATACATTTAAATTCAAAGGGGAAAAATGTGTTGGTGGAAAAAAATCAAAAGCTCACTTGATCGTACTCTTATTCGCAAATATGAAAAGAACTGATAAAAAAAAACTTGTTGTTATCGGAAAATCGTTAAAACCTCGGTGCTTCAAAAACGTAAGGAAACTTCCTGTGGATTACATTGTGAACAAAAAACTCTGGATGACTTCAGATATTTTTCGGCACAATACGTAAATGATTGGAATAAGGAGCTGTTCAAAAAAAAGAAAAATAAGACTTGAAGAGCTTTGGCGTGAATAATATCTGAACTAAGAGGCACTCTCTTTTGATTAAGATCTTCTATCCAGAAAGAAAAGTTATTTTTCAGTTTTCGATATTAACAGATTTCTCACTTTTGTAGTGCTTTTTTGCAGCCAATGAGGGAGATAACTGAACTTTTAATTTTCTCAGCATTTTCTCTAATTCGTCGAATGCTAAATTCATTTATGCTGTATTTCTTGGCCAATGTCACAAACTTTTCGCCATTTTTTAACTCTTTAACGATTTTTAATTTTTCCTCTAAATTTAAAATTTTTGTGTTGTAGCTTTCTTCACTTTAGGCACTAATTAAGTACATACTTTATATAGACAAGAAATATTAAATCAGCAAAAGCAATGCCAATTAAAACACTTTACGTTGTATGAACTAGAAAAAGATTCTGTCTGAACAGCTAACGGATAACTGATGAAGGGAGTCCCAAACGAGGAAGTTGTTTCAAAAATAGCCGGACAAACACACCACCATTTATTGCTATGTTTGGTTATAAGAATCAGTTTTGAACACCTTTGTGGTATTTTTCTAAAGCACATTTCTAGAAGTCACAACCATAAAACAATAAAAATAATTTGTACTTTCCGGTTTATTGGGCTCTTCTGTTCATCATCATCATCATCATCAGCCATTTTCAATCCACTGCAGGATGAAGGCCTCTGCAGCAACTTTCCAGTTCCTTCTGTTTTGAGCACTGGCCATCCATTTACTACTCAAAAACTCATGAATTTCATCTATCCATCTCCGCCTTTGTCTTCCAGGTTTTCTTCTAGCTCCTCTTGGGTACCATTCTGTTATTTTCTTAGTCCATCTGTCATCATGTCTTCGAGCTATGTGTCCTGCCCAAGACCATTTTAGTTCTTTAGTTTTGATAAGAATGTCCTTTACTTGAGTTTGCTGCCTAATCCATGTGTTTCTCTTCTTATCTAACAGTCTGATTCCCAATATAATTCGTTCCATTCTTCGCTGTGTAGTTCTTAGCTTCTCTTCCATTCTTTTGGTGAGTGCCCAAGTTTCACTTCCATAAGTCATGGTGGGGAGTATACATTGATTCATTATTTTACGTTTCAGACAAACTGGGATATTGCTCTTCAGTATGTGACTATATTGCTCTTCTGTTAGTGCAATCTAATTATAAATGGGTAGTAAACTCAATCTTATTGCATTTGCAATAATACCGATAGCTGGAAATCGGGGTGATTTTACATTATTATGGTAAAATGTGTTTCTCCTTCAACGAAATCTTCAATCATGTAAAAAAACAAATAAGTTTTCAAAATCTGATCTTCATCCCTATTTTTGAAGCTTCGTAAACAAAAATCGCATAAGTAGCAAAACTTGTTGTGCAATCTAAAATTTTGGTAGTAAATACCTGACCGTACAATAAAAAACAGAGCAAATCAAGGGATGACTGTACTGTTGCTCAGAATAGCTGCTCTGAGTGCCTGTCGTTTTCTGTTTCAATTAAGAAGACCCCAGAATGAAACCTAACTGATTTCGGGGAACCTGCTAACTCCTCTAAGGCAGTGTTTCTCAACCTGTGTGCTGCGAGTAAGCTTCAAGTGTGTCACAGAAAATACAAATTAAAAAAAAAAAAAAAATGATAAATCCAAGTTGTACAATAAAAATTAATTCAAACAAAAAATTCATTTATTTATGCTGTGCCGATCCAAGCACCTTCCAGCAGTCAATGTGACAGCATGTTTTGATTCCTAATAGATCTTTTCACCTATATAAAAAACTGCAGTCCTTATCAACCCACTGCAGGATGGAAGCCTCCTCAACAACTCATGCTGATGAAAATGGACCATAATCTGCCGTGCTGGTCTAGTGCGGGTTGGCAGATCGACCGTACTTAGCAGTCAGGGGCTGTTTGTTATTGTTATTTGGTTTTTAGGAGCATTAGCAACTAAGACCATATTGCTCCGGGATATGCGGTGGTCATTCCCTTGACCTTTCCGCATCCTCCGTATTTGGTGGTGAAGGGCTCGAACCCCGGTCTAATCAAGAAGCGTGTGCTACGCACTGCTGCTCCTTCCCACCTGGCTACGGAGGCGCCTGCAGTCAGGGGCTTGAACCCCGGTCTACTCAAAGAGCGTGTGCTACTGTACTCCTGCTCACTCGGCTACGGATTCTGTTTGTGAATGAATATAGTAGTAATTGTAGTGTGTTGCAAAATTTTAGCATCTTTAAAAGTGTGCCGCAGCAATGAAAATGTTGGAAAACACTGCTCTGAAGGGTGACACTGTCTCAATAGGTTCCTCAGTTTGTGAATGTATAATCAAGAAACTTGGAGTGGGACCTGATGGTACTTTGGTTTGGTTCTCTTTGCTACATTGGCACTGTCTGTTTCTTTGGTTTGGTTTTCAGTTAGGGACCAGGTTGGGGCACCAGAAGAAATTAGTTTATCACGATTCAGTGTTTTTTTTATTTTTGTTCAGTGCATGGGCTCCCCACCTCCACAGAGCCCAAATGGGGTGCCCACTACACAGAAAGCAATAAATGTGCTCAGAAGTGAGACGGTAGGGCTACCCAAACACCGTACCTCCACCCTGACTCCTGTCTCTTGGTTCATAAGGGCAGGGGAATGGCACTGACGTGGCTGACCCTTGAAGGAGAATCCACTAGCCCAGTGTTTCTCAACCTTTTCATTGTTGCAGCACACTTTTAAAGACGCTAAAATTTTGTGGCACACTACAATCACTATTCTATTATACTCATATATATTATATACACATATAGGGTGTCCCAGGAGGTGAAAGGATAGGTCATTTTAAGCAAAAAAGTTCATATAAATATGTGCCCTATCCCAAATGGTTTCCGAGATAGAGCTACTTTTGATTGTCATTGATTTTGAGCCATTTGATTGTCAGTTGCTAGTTATCGGCTGATTGTTGTGATAGAAGTAAATCAGTGAGTAGCATCAGTTGTCAGTTCTAATTGCTAAAAATGCTGCATATTTTTACTAATGCCGAATATGCTGTATGTTTATGGCTTCTCCGATGGTAGTGCCCCTGCTGCTGTTGAAGAGTACTGTCAGCACTTTCCTACACGTCAAATTCCAGATCGTAGGGTGTTTTCCAAAGTTTTCAACACACTGCGTGAAAGTGGTATGCTTCCCAGTGCTCATGTTTCATCTGAACGAGGACATCAAGAAAATGTGCAGGAACAGGAACACATTCTGAACATGGTTCGGCGCAGTCCTACAATTAGCAAGAAAAAGACTTTCTGCATGTCTCGGTGTTTCACGAACACGTGTATGGCAAACACTACATGAAGAGAGCTTGTACCCATTTCGCCCACAGCATGTGCAAAATCTTTACATAGGGGACAGTGCCACGCATCTTGAATTTTGTCATTGGTTAAATGCCAATCGTGAAGTGCTTCCATCAATAATATTTACTGATGAAGCCACGTTTACCCGGAATGGAATCAACAACACACGTAACACTCATCAATGGTCGCACAAAAATCCACATGGTACAGTGGAAACAAATTTCCAAGTTCGTTTCTCAATCAATGTGTGGTGTGGTATGATCGATAATCTGTTGATAGGTCCCATTATTTTAGAACATCAAATGACAGGACACAATTACCTTCAATTTTTGCAAAATACATTAGGTGAACAACTAGAGGATGTTCCTTTGGCCACACAGTGTGCTATGTATTTTCAGCATGACAGGGCCCCTTCCCATTCTACCAGACGTGTGAAGCAACATCTGAACCGAATTTTCCCTAATCAGTGGATTGGTTGTGGTGGTGCCATTAACTGGCCACCAAGATCTCCAGACCTAACCCCATTAGATTTTTTGTTTATGGGGTTGGATGAAGAGTGAAGTGTACAGAAGAAAAGTGGATACAAGAGATGATCTGCAAGCTTGCATAATGGACGCTGTTGCCATATAAAGGAATGTGAAGATACACTTAGACAAGCAACATGCCATGTTCTCATGAGAGTGGAAAAGTGAACTGAAGTTGATGGTGGCATTTTTGAAAATTTATTATAAACTGTTCCAAATTTGTCACTTGAAAAATAAATTTTCAAATGCCTCTATCTCGGAAATCATTCAGGATAGGGCACATAAACTTTTTTGCTTAAAATGACCTATCCTTTCACCTCCTGGGACACCCTGTATATATATATATATATATATATAATTTATATATTAACAAAATGAAAGTTATTTCTGTTGGATGTATTTAATAATACATTTATTATTTGTTTTAAATGCTTTAACGTTCTCTTTTGAACATACATGAACTGCATGAAATTTAAAAGAAAATATGTAAAAAATTAACATAATTACATAAACATAAAAAAAATATACAATTATAACATTTTAATCAGTGAGACAGTTGGATTTGATGGGAGACACAGCTTTTTAAAACGACGATTTATTGTGAATAGGCTTACTCTCAAGCTAAGGTTGCCAGATTTCTATGACTGGATTAAAGGACACTCAAAAATAATTAATGCTACCATTCCCAACACTCACTCCACACCCTCCCCCACCACAAAAAAGGAAAACTGAATGATTTTTTAGTTAATAATTAAACATTTTGTTTATATTTTGGTTTAAAAATTATAGCTTTCATATTGACTATAAATATTTGCAAATTTTAGTTTAATTTAGAATTTAAAATATTTAATGGTAAACCATGGCTTCCTAAGGCGAAGGATACGGATTGCCAGATTTCTATGACTGGATTAAAGGACACTCAAAAATAATTAATGCTACCATTCTCCAACACTCACTCCACACCCTCCCACCACAAAAAAGGAAAACTGAATGATTTTTTAGTTAATAATTAAACATTTTGTTTATATTTTGGTTTAATTTAGAATTTAAAATATTTAATGGTAAACCATGGCTTCCTATGGGGAAGGATATGGATTGATATATAAAGATAATGAACGATATGGATGATATAAAAAGCATGAATTGATCCAAATATTTTAATGCAAGTTTAGTGCCTTAATTGACATCAAGCTAAAGTAATTTTAGGTAGGTGAAAAAAAAAAAAAAAAAAAAAAAAACGTACTGGTTTAATAGCTGGAAATCATTCACACTGAACATATTTTGTATTACTCCGAGCAGTCTTAAGAACTTCGGCATAATTTTTAGTTTTCTCAAAAAAATCTAAACAATTATCTTTAAAATTGAAGATCATTAGTTCGCTTTTTATGAGTGAAACTGAACATCTATTTTGCCCATCCCTCCACTTAGAGTTCACTACACTAAAAATCCTTTCTGAATTTGCCAAAGTCCCTGGCACTGAAAAAAACATGAAATGACCTTGAAAATATTTGAAAGCTTAAAATCAACACGTTTCAAAATTAAATGCCATTGACTCGAAGTACTGGAATTAGTTTTAAATATTTCAGAGGTTGACACAGTTTCATAATTTGTTTTTAGTACTGAAACCTCATCAAAAAAAACATTCATATCCAAGTTAGTTTTTCTAATAATTTAAAATATTCTGCTTTTTCAACAAATGAGTCATAGTTAGGACAACCATTTTTAAAGCTTAATTTGCTGTTTCAAAAAAGGGGTATTTTTATTAAAATTAAATTTCTTTCCTAAATATTTAAATGTAGAATTATAAAATGCTTTGAAATCATTTATTACTGTGCTTTTAACTACAGGATCTAATTTCTGAAAATGCTGATTAACTTGATACCCAAAAAATTCTTGGGTATCAAGTTAATCAAGATGATTCCTTCAGTGAATTTTTTAGATCATTCATTATATAAAAAATATCACTGGCACATTTCATTATTTTCGAGCTATTTTATTGCTTTGCAGATTATTTCACCTCCTATGCCTGTGTGGAAATCTGCCACTGCCATTACGAGGCACAAGCATTGAAAAATGAAAATAAAGAACAAATTGCATCTTTTTTTGTTTCAATAAAGGACAAGGACAGTTTAACTAAAATAAAGGACATCTGGCTACCCTACTCTCAGCTCCTCTTCTACTGACTTTTAGTCTCTCTTTTTTGTTTAATCTTGTTTAAAGCGGAAAACGCTGTTTCACACAAGGAGGAAGTGGAAAATGGCAATAAAATTCTAATTGCCTTTTCAGAAATTCGTGGATATTCATTTTGATTCAAAATTTGTTAATATTAGTGTTATTAAAGTGAATTTCCAGGGACTGGTCACAACAGATCTCAGCCATTTCTTCATCCTCTTGCAGATTAAGTTCTAACGTCGGAAGGTTTCTTATTGCAAATAGTTCTCTCCCACAGATATTTTTTGGTATCAAAGGATGGAAAGTAATGCTCAATTTTTGTCTTTATCAGTTCTAATGTTTCGCTTATTACATTAATTATTTTAGCATAATTTGTTTTGGCAGTCAAGGGAAACATTTCTAAATTTTTTCATTTACATATTTTTTCCATATACTAAAGTTTTCTTTAAAGTTGAACAACTTGTCAGTAGAAGTGAGTAAATTTTCCTATGGGCCTTGCATACTGATATTTAATTTATTAAGCTGCACTAATAAATCTGCTAGAAAAGCTAATTTACAGCACTAAACTTCATCACTTAAATAATCACAAAATTCTGACTGCTCCAGTGAAAAAAAATGAGCATTTCCCCATACAATTCGTACATACGCATGAGTACATTTCCTTTCAATAGCCACCGAACCTGATTGCATTATTAAAGATAAATGATCAGACTCCAGTTCCTCACATAATTTTCCAAAAATACATATTTTATGTGGTCTAGTTTTGATACAATTGACCATTTTAACTGCTTGATCAAGCACAAGTATTAAATCGGGTACAACTGTCTTCGCTACTACAACTTCTGTCTAAAACAGTGTTGTAATAATATTTCAATTGTATCATTTTACTAAGCTTAGAAATCCTTTTAGTGCTCCTGTCATCGCAGGAGCACTGTCAGTAAAAATGCTTACACACGACTTCCATAATATACCACACCGGCATGCTGGTAAAATCAGACTTTCTGCAATATGGTGAGATTTCTTTTCTTTTGCCGCCAGTTCAGCTATTAAATAGCTGGCTTCTTGTGCTTTATCAGATACATTAGCCATATTATAAAATTCTGTACCTTGTTTTCTAGTAGAGGCCAGCAGTCTTTTAAAATACTCCACAGTTTTGAATGATAAATTCTCCTGTTTCATAGAAAAATTATGCTGAAATTTACTCGGCACCATTAATTCGTTTGACAATTTTAAAATACATAAAAGTAGAGGGCAATCTTGATTACCAGTATACGAAAAATCAATCGCCAAATAATAATCATATTTACGACATGTTTTCTTCTTTTTCATGTTTGCTCATTTTCGTTTGTCATTTTCTCCAAGCTCATTGTTATCAATTTGCCTCTTCTGATTTCCTTTCACTAAAAATTTATCCATTGCAAATAATTTCTAAAAAAATTAAAGTTACTTCTAGAATGGTGTTTCCCAACGTGGGTCCCACGCCCCACATGGGGGAAATTTGATTGTTCAGAAGGGGCAATTCAAAAATTGCTTGTCTAGAGTTTAAAACAACCGCCTACTATGATTTAACTTGTACAAAAGAAGAATTGTTGGTATCTCAATTTGAAATAAGCATTCGTTAAAGGTTGTACTTTCTATAGAGCCGCACTTGAAAGATTGGAGTAATATCAACTACAGTTTGCTCGGAGAATATTGCTTACTATGCCTAGTTAAGGAATAGTACGTACTGCATTGGAAGATTGCTTATGGCATGCGCAATGCACAAGCAAAGTGGTTGTCTACTATAGCCTACCGCAAACTCCACATGTTATATGAAATAGGTAATTCCTTTCATACAAATGCTCGTTTGGGCGTCGTGACTGTACGTTTGGATAGCTTTGGCAATCTCAGATTAAAATAAAAAATTACTTTGTCTGCGCACAGAATTATTATTAATGAAGAACTGTGATACACAATGGTATGTATTTGTCGTATATGTATATTTCTGTGGTCTCAGTAAATAAGCAAATAAGTACAAAAATTCGAATTTGCAGGAGAGGAAAAATAAACTTCACACTCTCATATAAACATGCATATATTCGAATATACAAATATTTATTACTCACGCTAAAACTACAATAACGAAGATATCTGCATGTCATGTAATAAATACTTTATTATATGCACTTATCTCATTTTTGACAAATTAGACTTATCTGCTTGTTCACAGAGACCACAGATTTAATAGCCCGAATTTAGTAATTTGTGTGATTTATTCATTCAAAAAGCATACTAATAATTAATTTTGATATATTAAAATAAAATTAAATTAACTATAATGCATAGTTTATTTTTAGTTTTTGATTTATCTTATATTTATTTCTTTCAGTTGCACAGTAAAATGAGTGATGCAAGTAAAAAAAAAAGTTCGTCAGTATTCAGAGGGCGCCTCCGTAGCCAGGTGAGAAGGAGCAGCAGTGCGTAGCACATGCTTCTTGATTAGACCGGGGTTCGAGCCCGTCACCACCAAATACGGAGGATGCGGAAAGGTCAAGGAATGACCACCGCATATCCTGGAGCAATATGGCCTTAGTTGCTAATGCTCCTAAAAACCAAATAACAGTATTCAGAGGAATACTTAAAATTTGGTTTCGTACCCGCTGTCCACGATCAAAGGTCACCTTTTTGTCTTTTATGCCAACAATGCTTGACCAACGAATAAATGAAGCAAGGTCATCTTGAGGTGCATTTGAAGGTGAAACATAATGCTCATGTAAATTCAGATTTAAATTACTTTCAAACTTTAAAGAAGAATTTTGAAAAAAGAGCAACATTAAAGTCTCTGTTTATTGCTCATACTGCAACTGTACTCTTGAAGCTAGTTATGAAATTTCTTTACTCATTGCTAAATCTGGGAAAAATCATACCAAAGGAGAGAATTTAATCAAACCATCAATATCAGCATTTCTTAAAACAGTTCTGGAAAAAGATGACAAAGACGTGAAAGCTATGCCACTCAATAACAATACTGTTAGCAGAAGAATAGATGAAATGAGTGAAGATATTGAAATACAACTTGTTGGAACGCTGAAAACAAGAAAATTCTCAGTGCAAATGGACGAATCAACTTTGAGAGACAGTGAAGCCATACTGATAACTTATGTAAGATATATTGATAAAGGTAATTTTGCTGAAGAAATGTCATTCTGTAAATCATTAGAGAGCACCACTACCTCCAAAGATATATATAATAAGCTTAAAAATTACTTAGATGACAATAATATACCAATGAAAAATATAACATCTTGTGCTGAAGAAAATTCTCAGTGCAAATGGACGAATCAACTTTGAGAGACAGTGAAGCCATACTGATAACTTATGTAAGATATATTGATAAAGGTAATTTTGCTGAAGAAATGTCATTCTGTAAATCATTAGAGAGCACCACTACCTCCAAAGATATATATAATAAGCTTAAAAATTACTTAGATGACAATAATATACCAATGAAAAATATAACATCTTGTGCTGCAGATGGTGCTCCTAATATGATGGGCAAGAAAAATGGCTGCTTAAAATTGATGAAAGATGAGAATCCAGAAATGCTTCTTGTGCATTGTGTTATTCATAGGGAAAACTTGGTAGCTAAAAATATTTTGCCTGTTCTTAATGAAGTACTAAAATCAGTTATAAAGTGTGTCAATGCTATTAAAGCTAATGCCAAATGTGACTGTCTCTTCAAGCTGTTTTGTGAAGAACAAAATGCAGACCATGTGAGACTTTTACTTCACACTGAAGTAAGGTGGCTATCGAAAGGGAACTGTTGAAAAGATTTATGGAACTATTTGATACTATTAGTGACTTTTTAAGTGACAAACCTGAAATGAAGCATCTGTTAACAGCTAATGGTAAAGCATTTGTGAGTTATTTAGCCGATATCTTTGAAAAACTAAATATATTAAATAAACAACTTCAAGGAACAAATAAAACTCTCGTCGATGCAAAAGCGAAGATATTTGGTTTCATTACATTTATTGAATTATGTCAAAAATATATTTGTAACAAAAATTTTGACCAGTTTCGTTGGCTGCAAAAATGTGAAGTGACTGATACCACTGTACTTGTTATTGTCGATCATCTGAAAATTTTGTCCGCTGATTTAAAACAAATTAATTTTCCAACCTGGATGATGCAACCAACATTAGTGGATTTGTCTGATGTATCAATGCAGTACCAAGAACTCTCAGAAATGCAAAATGATGAGTCAGTTAAAACTTTATTCAATATAAAAGGAGCGATGGCATGGCTTTGTGATGAAACAGAAATTAAATACCCAAATTCAACCAGCTTTGCAAGAGAGCTATTGTTACCGTTTCCATCTTCATATTTAGCTGAATGTGGATTTAGTACCATAAATGATTTGTTACTAAAGAAAAGAAATCGACTGTATATCAGAAAACAGGGAGACTTGAGACTGAAGCTGACTAAATTGGAGCCCAATATAAAATCTGTCTGCGGCAAGCATCAAGCACAAGGGTCTCACTAAATTTAGTGCACATATCTAGAAGTGACTTCACATGGAATGTTGAAATTATTACACAATTAAATAATAATTACTAAAAATTAAAATATTATAGAAAAATCTTTCATATAAATTATTTTGTACTTGAATTTTAGTTGTCTATTCTATGTTTTGAAAATTTATTTACTGTTTTTTTCTTAATAATTTCCTAATGATTTCTTCCTAAAACCTAAGTCTTGTACCCTGAACAAGTTGTAATTAGGCTTCATTTAGGGAATAATTCAATTTTTGAATATAAAAAAGGTGGGGCGTGGTAAAAAAAAAAAGGTTGGAAAACACCATTCTAGAATGTACTAATACAGTTAATTGAAAATACCTGTTCTATAAGAATTATAACTGAAAATTTTTGCTGTTTTATTTCGCTGACTTAAATTGGCATATAAATTTATTTTCTAGAAGTAGCTTTATATTCCTAGTTACGATACTTAGTTTAATTTGAACTTCAATAGAGATTTTGTAGGTTATTACTTAGTATCAGTAAGCATATCCAATTCACGTTTTACAAGTTTTAGCAGCTCCAGAAAACACTAAGTTTTTATTTATATTTAGCCATTTTATTGACTTAATTGTTATATTAAATTATTTTCTATAAGCAGCTTACAGACCTAGTCAAGCTCTTTGGTTTATTAATACTTAGTGACTGTAGATTTACCGTTCGTAACTTGCCACCATTGTTATATGATACAACGCATATCCCGAACTAGATAGAGTAAGGTTTAAGGTAAAACTAGATAGAGAAACACGCAGCGCGGTATTAGAAATCTGTTAGTTTAGCATAGTATAATATTATCAATTAATCAGTAAAATTTATTAATTTTGTTAAACTTCATTGTCAATTAAATTGTACTTTTTTAACTAAATACACGACTTAGATTTTACAAACGTAACATTATTAATTAATACATATAACTTGATATGAGATAAGGAAGTTATATAACGAAACTCGGACATAATACTCGATACTGAAAAAAACACACACACACACACACACACATATATATATATATATATATATATACATACAGTAAACCCCTGCGAATAGCGGGGGTTACGCTCCTGAGAAATGCCGCGAATACCGAAAAAGCAAATACTGAGTTATGGCTCCCATAGTAATAAAGGGGTTCTGTTCCAAAGTATAAAATATATAAGAAAAACTAGTCTAAAATTTTGTCTGTGTATGTATTATATGTACCTTCATAATATGACAATGTACATAGACAGTACATAGTGAAATGCAAGCATAAGGCATCGAAATGAAAATAAGAAACAATTTAATATTAAATGTAATATTTATTAGAAACTTCAAACAAATCTTTCAAACCAGTGCCTTTGCTAGCTAAAAAAACTTATCCCACCAGTGCTATCACCAGTTTCGCTAAAGTGTTGATAAAGGAGTTTTACCTTTTCACGAATGATGAGTGAACTTAACAGAATTTTATTTTGAGTTCGGTCTTCTATCCACAGATTTAGAGCCTTTTCCATTTTTTTTCTAATTTAACATCACGAGTTACAGAGCAAATTTTTGAAGCAATTAAGTGCGTTTTCATGGACACTATGGCAGATTTTTTCTTCTGATATTTTGATTGATCGTACCGTTGACTCGTTGATTTTATAATGTTTTGTCACTGAGGAGACACTTTCACTATTAGAAATTTTGTCTAATAACTCAATTTTATTCGCTAATGCCATCACCTTCTTTGATCTTTTCACATTTCCCTTGTTACTCGTAGCCATATTTTTGTACAGGTTAGAAAGAACTTGTCCACAATAAAGTCACTTTCTTCCATTAACACACTCGAAAAAGTCTGTTTTACACTGCAAAATGGTAGATTTATCACTTTTGTAAGCATATCAATTTATAAATTTATTCAATATATAAGCATATAAATTAAAAGTAAACGACGAAACCTTCCATGACAAGCGCATAACACATACTGAACAAGGATTAGCGAGAAACATCCACGCTCGCAATTTTGTCACCCCTCTCCCCCACTTACTGAGTGCTGTTTTGACCGGGAAAGATAATTTTAGCCACACCCATGTTTTTTTATGGCGGAAAATGTTCACGGCGCTTTAAAATTCACATTTTTTTAGGTTTCATTTTATATTAAATCAGCGGCCGTGAATAGCGGGGATTTACTGCATTGATATAAGTTTAGGGTTATAATTTTGTAGTGAAATTGAATCGAAATCATGACTCAGACCAGAGAAGCAAAGCAAAAGGCTCAAGTTAATGAGTGCTGAGGGAGACAGCTGTCCTCTGAATCATAGCCTTTTGAAATGTATTGCTTGTTTGATGTTTGTGGAGCAATCGGGGATGGGATATGATATTGCCAAAGGGAATGTCTTTACACGATATAAGGAAATCAGGCAACAACACAGCATTGTTATAGGCCTATATGAGAGCTTGAAGGATAGGGTGGATGCCATTGAAGGATCTAAACTGAGTGGTCCATCAAGCTCTCAGCTGCCCACATCAACGCCAGAGCTTGCACTTGAACATCACGCAACACAGCGGAAACCCCCAAGGCAGAATGCACTGGTCCCACAGAAAACTAGTAGTTGTCGGTGACTCTATTGTCAAGGAAACGGAGAACATATTGTGCAAAAAGAATAGGTGGAACAGAACCAGGGTATCTGGCAGAGGCAAGGATTGGTGACATTGTAGAGGAGAAGATATCTTTTAAGGGAACAAAATGTGATATTGCTGTACACGGTGGCACTAATGATATTAACAGTAGGAGACAGGCGGAATTGCTTAAGTACAGGACACTGTTAAAAAAAAGCTGTGAATTAGGGTTGAATTTAAAAGTGTCTGAAATTCTGCCCAGACACGATAGGAGGGAGTATATGATCAGAGCTTTGTCGATCAATTCGGCCGTAGAGAGACTGTGCAAGGCTCAAGGGGTAGAATTTTTTTCAGCCCGGTCTGTGCTTGTTGACAGGAGAGACTGCTTCTACAGGGATGGGGTACACTTAAATAGAAAGGGTGCAAGAATATTTGCTGATGCTATCAGGGCAGTGTTAGGTAGGTTGGAAAACTGCTAGCTTGGGGGGGGATACACAAACTAATAGATTAACAGTAGCCACTGGCAGCGGCGAAAATGATTCTAGCACTGCTTCTATTGGAATGAGCAGCAGCCTGGAAAACAAGATGACTCCTGGAAGTCATTGCGGTACAAGTAAACACTAGGGTAGCTAAGAATAGAAACAGGTGCATGTATACTTGGGTGTACACCAATGCTAGGAATTTGGTAAATAAATTTAATGAATTTGAGGTGTTTGTCAAAACTTCAAAGCAAGATATTGTTGAGATAACAGAGACGTGGTGTCACACAGATATAAGGAATGCAGAAATGCAATTTTGGGAGTCCAATGTGTACAGGAAGGATAGACAGGATAGGAAGGGAGAAGGGGTTATGCTATTAGTTAAGAAACACAAAATCCAAGGAAGAACAGCCAGTCGATATGCCGGGACAGTGCAATGTCAAGTCATTTTGGTGTGCAATACGCACTGGGAAATCAAAATTGAGAGTAGGAGTGTGTTATAGGCCTAATGACTCTGATGAGTATAATAAACAACCGTACAAGGAAATAGAGAGGTCCAGTAAACCAGAGAGTCTTATAATGGGTAATTTTAATTTCCCAGATAGTGACTGGAATTTGTAGGTTGGTCACTCACGCACTAGCAAGGCTTTTGAGGATTTATTGGATGATTGTTTTCTACAACAGCATGTTCAGGAGGCAATTAGAGGGAGTAATACTTTTGATCTGATTATCAGTAATGATTCTTCATGCATTAAGAATCTGCAGATAAAGGAACCACTAGGTGGCAGTGATCACAGTGTGCTGAAGTGGTATTTACTCAAAGAGGTAACTACCATCAGGGGTAAAGGGAAGGGTTTTTGCTTTCATAAAGGCGACTACGGAAGTCTGAGACAGTAATTAAATTCTATACAGTGTGACCAACTGATTGTTACCAACAGCAAATTCAAAATGGGAAGCATTCAAAGAATTAATCTTGGAAGCTACTAGGCTTTTCATACCAACTAAGAAATATTATTCAAAGTTTAGGCCTAAATGGATGTCAGATGAACTAATGAGACTTGTGGCAGAGAAGAAAAATGCATGGGATACATATAAATTAACAGGTGACATGGAAGCTTATGATAGATATAAGCTGGTCTGTAACCAAGTCACAAAGGAGGTTAGGCAGGAAAAGGCAGATTACAAGAAATCTTTGGCAAAGGATGCAAAGAAAAACAGAAAAGACTTCTTTACTTATGTAAACTCTAGAAGGAAAGGGATGAATCAGATTGGTCCACTGTATATCGATGGTTCAACTGTCGATGATCCTGTTCAGGTAGCTAAAAGAGTAAATGAGTATTTTGCATCTATATTCACACATCAGGAGTTATTCAGGGAGTTGAATACCAGAGGTGAATTAAACTCTGACAGTAAGCTAGATTATTTTGTAATAACTGAGAGTAAAGTGGAGGAGAAATTGTTGAAGATAAACATAAGAAAGGCAGCTGGGGTGGATGGGATCTATCCAGTGATATTAATGGAGGCAGCAAAGGAAGTAAGCAAACTTAGCCGTAATTATGAGAGCTTCCTTGGACTCAGGAGAGGTACCCATGGACTGGAGATATGCAAATGTGACCTCAATCCACAAACGAGGATAGAAGGGTGACACACAAGTAATTACAGTCCCATTAGTTTAACTTCTGTTCAATGGAAATTAATGGAGGCACTGAAGGATCGTCTGGATAAGACTTCAGTTATAGCTCATACACAGCATGGTTTTGTTAAGGGGAAGTCTTGTCTAACCAATTTGATTGGATACTATGATGTGGTCACAAAGGAACTGGATGCAAAGAATAACTTTGATATCATATATTTGGATCTTAGAAAGGCTTTTGATACTGTTGCACATGGAAGACTGATGCACAAATTGGAGCAGTGTGGCATTGAAGGCAAATTGCTGCTATGGATAAAGGGGTGGTTTAGGGGGAGAAAACAGAGAGTGGTAATCAATGGACACTGCTCATCATGGACTAATGTTTTTAGTGGTGTCCCCCAGGGTTCAGTGTTGAGTCCATTGTTGTTTTCTGTATTTATTAATGAAATTAATGATGGTATATCAGGCTTAATGTCCAAGTTTGCAGATGATATGAAGGTTGGTAGGGTTGTTAATGACACTAATGACAGTACGCTGCTGCAACAGGATCTAGAAAAGTTCAGCAGATGGACTGAGAGGTGGTAACTGAAGTTTAACATTGAAAAATTTGAAGTACTGCACATGGTAAGCCATAACCCCAGGGTAATGTATCAACTGTGTATACACTGACATTGATAGAGAATGAAAGGGACCTGGGGGTAATTGTGTATGCAGATATGAAGTTTTCTAAGCAGTGCAGACGGTCTGCAAGAGATGGTGGTCTTGTCAAAGTTATACCAGAATTTTTCTAGCAGGGATAAGGAGGCAATTATCCCCTTGTATAAGGTCAGGCCACACCTTGAGTAGAGTACTGTATACAGGAGTACTGTCTGGAGGCCTCATTTTAAGAAGGATGTAGAGCTGTTGGAACAAGATTAGTGAATGGAACAGAGTTGCTCTTACGAAGAAAGGCTTAAGTTCTGCAAATTACAGTATCTGAAGACATTGAGCATGCTCACTGCTGATGGGATTGCTCCTCTTGCTCAGAATAATCGCCTGCGAGGGCATAAATTTAAATTGAGAAAAGACAGTTGTAAGATAGATGTGCAGAAGTTTGCCTTTAGCCAGCGTGTGGTTGATTGCTGGAACAAACTTCCATCTGTCATTGTAGAAGTTGATAGCTTAAATAGATTCAAGGCAGAACTAGACAAACATTTGGAGCAAGTAGATGGGTGAAATAAGGGTGGGTTTTTTTTTTTTTTATTTTGGCTGATGCTATATAAGCTTGCTTTCTTACATCATGTGCCTTTACTAATGCTAATGACGTTTTAGAGATATAAAAACACAAAGGAAATTTCTTACTATGTTGCTTACAAGTTGCACTTATACAACTGCAGGGTGCCTGGGAAAGTGTGAAAGAATGGTTGAATAAAGGTAAACAGATCTACTATTAGGAATCAAAAGGGGAATACAGGATAAAAGGTGAATAGATCTAGTACTAGGAATCAAAACGTGATGTCACACTGATCGCTGGAAGGGGCTGGGATTGATGCAGCATAAATAAATAAATTTTTTTATTTGATTTAATTTTTTATATAAAACTTGGATTTATTATTTTATTATTTTTTTTTTTCATATTTTTCACAGCACACCTGAAGCATACTCGTGGCACACAGGTTGCGAAATGCTGCACTAGCCAATTGATCCTAGCCAGGCTTCCAGGACCAGCCATCTTGTAGAAGCAGGGGCCAAAGTGGTGTGTTGAAGCTGAGCCCACCAACCACCAGGCTCCCCCTTTCCTAATTTACAAGTCACAGCACACACATGCCAGACTCCTACAATGTTAGCCTGGAACCTAGGCTGTTAGCATTAGATCCCAATAATGCTTATCTGGAAGTCCAGCTGCAGCACTGGGAGGTTATCTCACTGCATACTGGTGCCAAAGTTGAAGGGTAACCATCAGGTTTAAAAAAAGTAGAAATACAGAATTTATAGCGAATGGCTTGAGCAAGACACTAGAAGGATTTGGCTATTTGTTTTTTTTTTTTTAGGAGCATTAGCAACTGTTTGTTTGTTTGTTATTTGGTTTTTAGGAGCATTAGCAACTAAGGCCATATTGCTCCGGGGATATGCGATGGTCATTCCCTGACCTTTCCACATCCTCTGTATTTGGTGGTGACAGGCGCGAACCCCAGTCTAATCAAGAAGCATGTGCTACACACTGCTGCTTCTTCCCACCTGGCTACAGAGGCGCCACACTAGAAGGCTGAACTACTTTTTTATTTTAGACAGTGGGTACCGATTGCTGGAACAAGTTGCCCTTGCAGTTAGTTGAGGCTGAAAGTTTGAATAAATTCAAAGGTCAACTGGATACTTAGCACATAGGATAGCTTTAACATATTCTTGGAAAACCAAGGTTTAGATAAACAAGATTTTAGGATGAAATGCAGAATAAACATCAGGTTAAGGGCATAAGTATGGATATTTGTTTTCAGTTAGTACTGAAAACAAATCAGGGTATGTGAAGTGGTTAGTTTGAATAGATTTAGGGAGGGAATGAACCAAATTATTAGAGGAAATAGGCATACAGAGGGAATAATTTGGTTAATACTATACAAACTTGCTTCATTGCATCATTTTGCCAATATTATTAGCATTAATAGAGGCATAAGTGCAAAGCTTATGCAGCATCAGCCAATAAAAAAAAAAAATAAAAAACACTTCACCCCTCCATTCGTTCCAAATGTCTGTCCAGCTCAGCCTTAAATTTATTTAGGATATTAGCTTCTACAACAAAAGATGGACGCCTGTTCTGCTAATCAACTACCCGCTGGCTAAAGGCAAATTAAGCACCTCTATTCTACAACTATCTTTCCTCAATTTGAAACTGTGTACTCTCAGGTTCTTAGTCTGAGCAAGAGGAAGAATCGAAGAATCTCATCAGCATTCAGCTTGCTCAACCCATTCAAGGCCTTATACACCTCAATCAGATTACTTCACAGGTTCCTACTCTCCAGACGCTGCAATTTGCACAACTTAGCCTTTCTTGGTAAGAGCATCCCTTTGTTTCCCTCACCAATCTTGTTGCCCTTCTTTGTACTTGTTCTAGCAACTCTACGTCCTTCCTAAAATGAGGCCTCCAGACCTCTACGTGTGACCTGACCATTGCCTTGTATAACGGGATAATCACCTCCCTATCCTTGCTAGCAAAATTCCTATATATCATTGACAAGACTCCATGACCTTCCCTGGCAGCCTGTCTGCACTACTTAGCAAACTTCATTAGGTTAGGTTAGGACTGCACATTCACCCCCACGTCTTTTTCACTTTCCAGCTCCCTGAGTGTAGTACCACACAGTTGGTATGTTTCTCTTCGGTTATTGCTACCCATATGCAGTACTTTGCATTTGTCAATTTTAAACTTCAGTTGCCACTTCTCAGCCCATTTTCCCAATTTGTCTAGATCCAGTTGGAGTAGCATACTGTCTTTACTGACGTTAACAACCCTGCCAACCTTTGTATCATCTGCAAACTTGGACATTAAACCTGATATACCTTCATCAATATCATTTATAAATATACAAAACAACAATGGGCCCAACACCGAACCCTGGGGAACTCCACTAATAACATTTGTCCACAAAGAGCAGTGTCCATTGATTACCATTCTCTGTCGTCTCCCACTCAACCATCCCTTCATCCATTGTAACAACTTACCCTTAATGCCATACCTCTCAAATGTGTACAGCAGTCTTCCATGTGTCCTTATTACTAAAGATACAGAACCCAGCAGGCATAAAACAAAATACTAGTTGCCAGGCTGGTTTTTTTCAGCCACCATATTGACCTGGTGCCTGGATTGGGTCAAAATGACTAAAACAAAAGGGAGGCAATTGCAAAATGTGAGTACCACTGAAAAGAGAAAACTAGCACATTTCCTACCAGGAAATGTTGTAGTGATTTTTAAATTCCATAAGTGAACATTTCCAAATAAACTCACCTATTAAATGTAGGATTAGAGCATTCTGACCAGATACTAGCAAAAGTATCAAATGTTTTAGCTCCAATGCTTTGTGTTTCTTCATCCGGTGATTTATCACTTGATACTTTATGCAGCACATCATGTTGTGCCAAAGCTGCCTCAGTCAGGTGGCCTTTAACTATTCAAATGAGAAAATAAAAATTCATTAGGAATTATTAATAATGAAAGGAAAAAAAGATTCTGTATTTTCCACAAAATTATAACACCGATTTTCATAATCTGTCTTCGTAACAACAAAAATATAAAATAAAACAGCTATAGTTAACACTACAGTAAAAAGAAATTCACCTTCTATAATTCATATGCCTTCTTTATGTATGTATTTTATTTATGCAGAAAACAGATTTTTCCTATACAGTTGAACAATACCAATCTGTAATTTCATTTGGAATGGTTTCACAAACGCTTTCTTTCTCACATAAAAGAAATAAATTCATTGAACATGAAAAATTAAAAGAAAACAAAACAACTGTATCATTGGGTAATGCTTTTGCACATCCATCTGACAAAATGTTAACACGTGATGACTTTTCTTACCTTCCTATGCCAGAGTCCTTACATAAGTTATGGATCAGGGAGTGATATTCAGATGTAAACATTTATAACAAAAGAAACAATTGAAAGTGTTTGGCTTTTTTTTTTTTCTTCTTTTTTGGACAATTCAGATAAGAGGCAAAAAGACAGCAGCCAACATACTGGATGTATAACATGTGGGACTCACTTCAGGGATGGGTGCCTCCGTAGCCAGGAGCAGTAGTGTGTAGCACACGCTTCTTGATTAGACTGGGGTTCGAGCCCGTCACCACCAAATACGGAGGATGCGGAAAGGTCAGAGAATGACCACCGAATATCGGAGCAATATGGCCTTAGTTGCTAATGCTCCTAAAAACCAAATAACAACAACAACTTCAGGGATGTGATTCAGGACCTAAAAACAAAAAAAAAAAAGTTCATGCAAACATAGGTCTGATTGTGAGCAACTCTGCCTACATCTACAGGAAGTGCTCAAAATTACCACCGTACGCCTGAATACAAATGCCTCATCACAGACCTCCTCAACCACTCAAAAGTTCCAGGTGTCTGTCGGATTTGCTGACAGCCTTGTTCTAAGTTAAAGAGGCCTCTGTTCTCAGGATTCATAACGACAATGAGTTTCAGTTTTACTTACAAAAAGACGGGAACACAGATTTATTAATAAGTAAAAATAAGTTTAAAATAAAAATAAATATACACCAATAGCTTTTGGACATAGCATTAGGGAATAACTCATCCAAAAGGTTTCTAGAGACATGACTAAAGTGAGACAGAGCACCGTTGTGCATAAACCACGTCAGACAAATGACATCAAGTGTAACTTCTAACCACTCATTTAAATGCTCTCTTAAAAAACATTGCAGTTGGATACTCCTGTTAATCTCCCAGGCAGAACAACAGGCCGATTAATTTGTTGCCAATTACCTGACCATACATTCCTGCTGAATTGTTGAGGTGTCTTGACTGAACAGTGGCATGGGAATTTTCTTCATCCATGAACATTGTGAAAATTGACCACACCATCCTCAGTAAACACAGCTTAATCAGTAAACAATACAGCAGATAGGAAATGATGATCACAAGAATGCATCTGCAAAAACCGAGTACAAAAAGCTTCTAATGGTGGGAAGTCAACCTCAGTAAGTAATTGTACTGTTTGAAGACCATATGGATTTAGCTGTTAGTCCCGTAAATTTCTCCACACAGTCATGTGTCCTACAATTATCAAAAAAAAAAAAAAAGTAGTGTTCTCTGCTGTTATCCTTTGGGTGCTGTCACCATTTTCTTCAACATGATCGAGGGTCCATTCATCCAAATAAACAGCTCTGGTGCTGATGTGTCTATCTAACACCATCTGAAACCAGCTTTCAGAATGAACCAGTTTTTTTTTTTGTTTTTTTTTTTTTATGAAAACCCCAAACACGAGAAGTATTAGAACCTATAGTACTTCGTACCGTACTTGGGTTGGAGGTTGAGAAGACGAAGGAAGATATTTGTTGACATTAGACTTGAACTTCTGTAGACTAATTTTCAGGAAATATGTATGAAGGAAGGTTGTTCCGGAAAATGGCAGTTGAATGAATAAACGAGGAAGATGAAAAGTTGGTTCTGTGAATTTGAAGTTGGACAGTAAATGGATGTTAGTTGCTGGTGGCTCGTGTTCAGACTGTTTTGAAAGAGAGAGCAGGAATTATAGATGCCAATTCAGAAGAACAGTGCCCATGGAGGTATCTGTAGAAAAGACATGCAGCAAAAACAGTACGACTATGAGATAGCAAGTGGAGAAACTCTGTTAGAGATGAGTCATTAATTAACCTAACTGTCCTGTTCTGAATGGAATCTAAAACCTGAGAGAGGTTTAGGGGGCACCACCACAGATGTGGGAACAACATTCCATGATAGGGCAGATTTGGGATTTGTAAAGAGTGAACAGCTGTTTGGAAAAAAACGTAACGGCAAGAGTGAAAGAGAAAACCAAGTTTTTTAGATGCCGAGGAAGCAATATTTGTAATGTGCTTGTGCCAAGAGAAATTAGAAGTCAGGGTATTCCCCGACTCCCTCGAGAAGTTGAAGCTGATTGAGCAAAGCAAGTTTTTTCAAAATGGAAAGTAAAATGCAATGTGCTATCATCGGCAAAACTATGGATAGGATTTCCAGTCAATGGAAGAAGGTCATTAATATACAAGAGGAAAAGGGTGGGGGGAAAGAACTGAACCTTGGGGGACACCAGCATTAGTGGAGAAGTTAGAAGACAGAGAGCCATCTACCATCCCCTTCAGTGAGCGATCAGAGAGAAAACTGGATAACCAATTACAAAAACAGTTGGAAAACCATAAGATGGAAGCTTGTTTAGAAGGACTTTATGCCAAACACAATCGAAAGCCTTTGAGATGTCAAGAGCAACTGCTTGTGTTTCACCGAACTTTTCCATCGAATTTCTCCATAAATGGGTAACATAAGCCAGAATATCACCAGTGGATCGACACTGACGGAATCCATACTGGCGATCGTTGACCAGACGGAAGGTTTATAGGTAGTTTAAGAGTTGGCGGTTAATTTATTTCTCCATTACTTTAGAAAGAGTAGAAGTAACTGCAATGGAATGATAACTGGATGGGAGAGATTTGTCACCCTTTTTAAGAACTGGCTGTATGTGAGCAAATTTCCAAGCAGAAGGAAAGACACCTTTGGAATAAGAAAGTCAAAATGGCAGCAAAGAATAGGAGTAAGTTGAGGAGCACTTATTTTGAGAACAAGTGGAGAAATACCATCAGGACCTGGAACTTTCTGAGCATCAAGATTCATCAAAATCCTTCTGACATCTTTTTGATGGAAAACCACAGGAGGCATTGAATGGTGCATGTTGGGAATGGTGGGAAGTATTTTACCAAGGTTATTAATACATGCGTTGGAGTAACAATGAGATGCTAGCAGGTCAGCTTTATTCTTGGCTGAAGCGACAACAGAACCATCTGGTTTTGACAGAGGTGAGAGAAGAGATGGGCAAAAGTTGCAACCCAAAGCTATGGCAAGAGACCAAAATGCTCAGCTACCATTAAGTCAAGAAGCAAGTTTTCTACTCTTAGCCCTTTCAAAATCCAGTTTGGACTGGTTAATAACTGCTTTACAATTATTGCAAGCTTTGGAGTAGGCAGAAAATGAAACTGAAGAACTGGAAACAAGCCAATTACGACATGCAACATTCTTCTCTTGAACAGCCTTAGCACATTTATTGGAAAACCAAGGTTTGGATAAAGGACGAGATTTTAAAGTGGAGTATGGAATAAAGGATTCCATTCTACAAGAACAATTTTAACTGACACGATCTGAGCAAACGTTGACATCAGAAGTTTTGAAACAGTAATCCGACCAAGGTAAGGAAATCTTGCAGGTCATCCCATTTTGCATTCTTGTAATGCCAAATAATACGAGGTTGAGAATAGCCATGAGATAAAGGCTCCATTGGAGAAGAGACAATCACCAAGTTGTGATCTGTGGTGCCTAAAGGACCACTCACTTCGGCCATGTACTTAGAAGGATTGTTTGTGAGAAAAAGATCAAGCGTGTTGGCTGAATGGTTAGGATTGTCTGGTATTCTTGTAGGTAAATGAACAATCTGGGCAATGTCATTAGTAACTGCAAAAGCCTCAGCAGAATCTCAACCAGCTTGGTCAGTGTGACTAGGAAATGGAAGCCAGCTGGAGTTGTGAACATTAAAATCTCCTCACTGTTAGGAAAGTTGGGCTGGAGAAAGTCAAGTCGCAAAGAGAGGAAGTCAGAAAACTCCAAGTGATTAGTGGAGTTGGGAGAACAGTACAGACAACAGATGAATTTGATACAATGAGGTAGGCAGGTAGATAGATTTTAAGCCAGAGAAGATCGAAAAGAGGAGATTCCAAATTACCAAGTCTCTGACAGGGAATATCCGAATGAACATATGCACAAGTACCACCTTTGAGACAAAAGGAATCATACAGCGAATAATTTGGGCAACTGAAATGAGTAGTAGTTGAATCAGTTACAAATAGGTTCGGTCCGGTGTAGTAACTGGCGGCCAGCCTGCGAACACCGTTTTAGAACTGTACCCTCGAAATGTAAGGAAGATTGGATCTCGCCATGACGTTCATCATAACCTCAAAAGTCATCAGTCATACTGCATGATGGAAGAAATGGGGAAGGGTTGACCAGAACTTAGCTCTGGAGACTAACCATGGGTTCCACCACTTCAAGCCTCCAATAAACAAAGTGGGGGTATTGCACAGGTTGATGAGAGTCATCTACCACCTACTATTGCCTGGTAACACAGAGGGGCGGCATTCCTCCATGTGGTGTGGGTGCCACACCTCAACCCCTGCTTACGTTGGTTCACACCTGGGTGGTCACCCACAGTGTGCTTGTGCACAGAGGTTATAACCAGGATTACTAACAGTCCCACCATCGTGAAGGTGCAAGCAGAGGATTTGGCTGTCACAGACCCTCCGGACTTTGCCGAAATTGGATCCACTTGACTTGATTGTCACCCAAATATCAGTTCCATCAGCGTTTTAGACTCCCATGTAGCAAGTACAGCTTTCCTGGCATATCTGAGAAAATGTCTGTGACAACCTCAAGGACCCGACATGATTGCCTTGCAGTTTCTGCAAGGCAATCATGTATTCTCTGAAAAGATCATCTTATTTGGCACATGATGATTAGGGATGTTTTCTGCACACAGATGTCGTGCCTCAGCTGCAGTGCAGCTGAGGCACGACATCTGTGTGCATTGAAGCTTTTTCAAAGAAAATGCACAGTATCAAAATGTTAATAACAAGCTCCAAATGCAGGGCCCTTGTTAGGAGAACTAACAGAAATCACAAAAAGAACATTACAGAATCTTGTTTACATAACTACAGCAAAGCCCACATGATATATTGAGCACTGTTTGTAAACAGTTGAATGGAGCCAGTTATGCTAACTCAGTTTGTGGAACACAAAAAGGGCTGCAATTCAGAAAAAAAGGCAAAAATCAGAACTATGTTTATATCAATGTTTTTAGGTCCTAAATCCATCCCTGAAATGAGTCTCTTATTATGATACATCTCTAAATAACATAAAAGTGCTACTTTTAAAACAGGACTATAAGTTTGGAATGAAGTAAGCCAGAATATAATAATAAATGCATGAAAAACTATCAATTAGAAACTAAAAATATTGCTACAGATAATTAAATAATCTGGCTAGAAGATAGAGCAGCAACAGCATTTACAAGATTAAAATCGACAGGTAAAGTTAGAAGTGAAGAAAAAATTATATTACACAAAGGCTGATGTTGCTCACTTCCAATACCAAAGGGAATTGTGAAAAATAATTTTAATCTAAGTGAAACAGAGTGACATTAAGAAATGGCAGTAAAATATAGCCTTTACTCACAAAACATTTCCAATTTCTTCAAAAACAAAAAGCTTTTGCTAAACCTCAACCACCTGTGAAGGCAACCTGTTCCACCACACAATGACCCACTGGCTAAAAGAAAACATCCTACAATCTCATCTAAACCTTTTCCCCTGTAATTTTAATTTATGTCCCCAAGTTCTAGAATTCTCTAGAACAGTGAAAATTCCATCTTCAATCATTTTACTAGCCCCTCTCAGAGCCTTATAAACCTCAATCACGTCTTCTCTGAGGTGCCTAGTTGCCAAGCTCTGAAGCCCACATATTCAGTCTTTCCTCATATGGTTACCCTTTTGCCAATCTCACTATGCAAGTTGCCCATCTCTGGAGCCTTTCAAGAAATGATGTCTTTTTTCAGATTAGGTCTCTGTACTTGAACACAGTTTCCAAATGTTGCCATACAACTGCCTTATACAGAAAGAATCTCCATATCTCTACAGGATATTGTTCAGTAAATCATCAAACACTATGGGCTTTCCTTGCTGCCTGTTTACACTGCTCAAAAAACTTCATATCTGTTAGTATTATAACTCCCAGATCCTTTTCTTCCTCTACTGTTTTTAATTCAACCCCATTAAATGTATAATTTATCTTGGGATTGCTATTTCCAAATGTAAGACAAATGTAATTGCATTTTGCTACATTAAAACATTGCTTCCACTTTTCTGACCATTCTTGCAGCCTGTTCAAGTCATCCTGAAGGAGCGCTGCTTGGCACTGATCATGAACTACTCTACCAATCTTTACGTTGTCTGCAAATTTTGACATCGAGCCTTTTATGAAAATCAGAAAGAACAATGGTCCAAGAACTGATCCTTGAAGGATCCCACTTCTGACTTTACACCAATCTGAAGAACATCCATTAATCAAGACCCTCTACTTTCTACCCTGCAGCCACCCAGCAATGAATCTCAGAATTTTTCCAGTAATCCTGACATGTTCAGCTTACACAATAACCTCTCGTGAGGGACTGAGTCAAATTCCTTGCTAAAATCCAAATAAACTATGTTGAAATTGTTCCCTAGATCCAACTAATGAATAACTGTCAAAATAGCTTACTCAGTTAAACCATGTTGCACTCTTAATCATTTCCCTAGCACTGAACTCAGACTGGTCTGTAGTTACCAACTTTTCTCTTAGAATTGCCTATGTATTGGTGAATATTAGCATATTGGCACCTCTAATCCAAAGGATTCTCTTCAGAGTCCAAAGATGCCATCATTAGCATTAGAAGAGACATTGAATGATTTAAATGGTGAAAAGGCCTTGAATGGTTTGAGCAAGCTCAATGTTGATGGGATTCTTCCTCTTGCTCAGCTTACTCACCTTAAGGCACATAAATTCAAATTGAGGAAAAACAATTGTAGAACTGATGTGTGGAAATTTGCCTTTAGCCAGCAGGTGGTTGATAGTTGGAACAAACTTCCATCCTTTGTAGTGGAGTTCAACAACTTAAATAAGTTCAAGGTAGAACTAGACAAACATTTGGAGTGAAATGATAGGTGAAATGGGATTCTTTTTTTTTTTGGCTGATGCTATATAAGCTTGCTTTCATGTATCATATACCTCTACTAATGCTAATGATGCAAGAAAGCAAGCTGATACAGCATCAGCCAAAATAAAAAAAACTTGCCATTTCATCCATCCATTCGTTTCAAAAGTTTTTCCAGTTCTTTCTTGAATTTATTTATGCTATCAACTTCCGCAACAACATATGGAAGTTTGTTCCAGCAATCAACTATCTGTTGTTCAAAGGCAAATTTCTACACATCTATTCTACAACTGTCTTTTCTCAATTTTAATTTATGCCACCCCCCCAGGTTCGTAATCTGAGCAAAATGAAGAATCCCAACAGCAATGAGCTTGCTCAAACTGTTCAAGACCTTATACACCTCAATCAAACCACATCGCAGGTTCCTATTCTCCAGACGCTGCAATTTTCAGAACTTAAGCCTTTCTTGGTAAGAGCACCCCTTTGTTCACCTCAAAATCATAAGAGCAACCCCTTTGTTCATCACTCAAAAACTATCAAAGAGTACCTTCACTCACCTATATATTTTTACTAACACTTCACATGAATGCTAACACATACAGAATTGCAAGGAAAACCAACAGAAAAGCATACGGTAAATTATTTATATAATGCAAGATGTTTCAATGAAATAAAACTTTTATTCTTTCCATAATATTTGTGAATTTTAATTTTAAGAGATCTAATTAAACTGATGAAATTAAAACCTTTTGAAAGGAACTAATTTCATTATAATTAGTCATAAAATTACAAAATAAGCATTCCTTTTCTTGTTGTCTATAATATCGTCAACACATTTTGGTTTGCAATATAGTGCTTTGTAACACAATATCTATAAACAAGTTTTAGAAGGATATCATATTTACTTGGTATATTTCTCCTGCATATAAAATCAATTTATGTAGAATTTATTTTTCATTCCATATAACACAGATTTAGATTTCATGTAATAAATGAGTTAATTAGTGCAATCACAGTTAAGCAACAGTGAACTCAGAATGGCAGAATACAAAGAGTCAGACCCAAAATAGTTCTGGTAGATTTAAAAGGAAATTAAGGACCAACAAGCAGGTATCAATACTGAGGTGCAATGAATAAAAGGTAGCATCTTTAACACAAAAAACAGGAAGGAAATATGGAAAATTAAGATCATTATTATGAGAGAGAGAGAGAGAGAGAGAGAGAGAGAGAGAACATGGATTAAGTAAATAACACTCATAGTCAGACGATTGCAGATCAGTGTAGAGAGAACATGGATTAAGTAAATAACACTCATAGTTAGACGATAGCAGATCAATGTAGAGAGGATATACAATATATAAAAGAATTACACAGATCTAAACAAGTTAGAGATATCTCTTTATAATTAAATTTTCACAATACACAATGTGGCAACTGAAAAACGAGGCTGACATTATGAGATCAGTGTTGGTGCTGCCATGTACTAGAACTAAACATGAAATGAAGGAGTGATTGTTCCTCGAGCAACACAGTCAAGTTCAGCAGAAATTGCGGCCATTTCAGAACACAGTGTGAGCTGAATTGCATGCCTCTCCTGTGTTTGTGTTGTGGAGGGTCAATAGAACAAAGAGCAAACATCAAGTTTTGTGTCTGACTGGGCAAAAGTGTCACAGAAACATTACAAAATGATGAAGCAAGTGTATGGGGAGAACTGTGTCTCATGATTGTATGTCCAAGTGGCACAAACATTTCGCCCATGGAAGAGAATCACTGGAGGACAACGAACATCCGGGCCTAGCAAAAACTGTTTGAATGCCTAAGTTTATTATAAAGGTGTGGGAAATCATTAACAATGACCAATGTGCAATGCTCCAAATGATTTCAGAAGATCTGCGCATTAATAAGGAAACCATTTGACAAATAATAACCCAGGATTTGAAGAAAACAAAGGTCTGTACGTGGTTTATTCCACATTCGTTAACAGACAGTCAATGACAGGTGCAAATTGAACACTGCAGAGAACTCATTGAGGCCGCTGAAAGCACACCCAACTTCCTGAATTTGATCATTATGGGTGATGAGATGTGGCGCTTTCAATACGATCCCACAACAAAGTGTAGACTGGAAGTCAGCAAACTCTCTCAAAGTAAAAAAAAGTTTGTAAAGAAAGGTTGGATATCAAGCCCACGGTCATCACTTTCTACAATAGCAAGGAATTCAGCACAAAGAGTTTGAGCCCAATGGCACAAGTGTTACTATCTGGATATTTTAAACGTTTTCTACAGAGAATCTGTTGTGTATGTTATGTCAGTATGGAAAAGACAACAGTTGGCTCCTCTTGTATGACAATGCACCAAGCCACAAGGCTCTCACTATTCAGGAGTTTTTGGATAGCAAAAAAGTCTACATACTGTTGCACCCACCATATTCATCGGACATCCCTATGCAACTTCTTTTTTGTTCCTGAAGTTCAAGGTGCTAATGAAAGGCTGTTATCTTCATGACACTGACACCATTCAAAGAGCTGTGATGAGAACACTAAACAGTATACCAATCATGGCCTGCCACCAGTCATTCCAGTTGCTTTGTGATTGTTGCATGCAGTGTGTGGATGTGGGAGGAACTTACTTTGAATAAACCAAGGTTAGTTTACTCATAAGTGGAATATCATTATTTTTTTTTCTAGCATCAGTCTTGTTTTCCAATTTCCGCACTGTGACCTGTGGAAATTGGAAAACTGTGAAGCCATTTACCAAGACTCTTGCTAAGAGGGTAGAGCAGGAGTTCATGAAAAGAACAAACTCTTGAGAAATCAGGCCACTAATTGTAAAAACTGATAAACCTTCCAAGATTGCTTCTACAGTGGAAGTCTGGACAAGGTCTAAAAGTCATAGTCAAGAGTTTAGAACAAGGGTTGAGAGCTTCTAACTAAGAGAGTGCCTTGTTGGGGCACAACAGTAAAATTAGATTCTTATAAAGAGTCTTGAGGTACCTTCCAGAAGTGAATATCACAAAAATCAAGTCCTGAGTTTCTGCTGATGCCAAGAAAAAGCAGTCGTCAACATTTGAATTCTGAAAAAAAGTTAAGGTTATTTTGCTTGCCATGAAGATAAAGCTTTCTGGACACCCATCTGAGTAGGCAATATTTTCTAGCAAAAGCCCTTTTGATTTCCACTGGGGCAGCTGAGGACCACATCTTTGCAACATAGAGAATGGGTAGGAAGAAACAAGATGTTATTTATTTATTAAGCAAAGATAACTCTGCTTTTCGGCTAAATTGGGTCATTTCATGAATAGAAAGTCTACATGTTTTGCAAAAGCAATTTGGAATCAAACCAAACTCTTGTATTTGTAAAACCTCAAAACATACAAGTTTTTCTGAGATTATTATTTAAAGTTTAAGAACTGTTCTGCAAAACTAACTTCAACTGTTTAAGTATCCACCATCAGTTCTTTAAATTCTGATCTCCAGGGGGAAAAAAAATTACTTCAGTTCTAAAATTTAGTCGTCTTTCTTGCAAAATAGGCTCATCCTCAACAACACTCAGATCTCTAGAACAAGATCAGATATCTTTAATGGGGCTGACCCCAATGTTTGACCTTTCTTGGTATAAGCATATCACAAATACTGCTTATTTTGCATAAAAAAATAAATAAATAAATAAAACTAGGTTCTCTCTTTCACTCTCAGTGTTCCTTTTCATGTAAACAGGTTCTGGCTCTAAAAATCACAAATAAATACATTTGTGTGGTCCCCAAAAACTCATTTAAAAATAAATAAATTTTCTGTTTATACTCTGGGACGACCAAACGGTCAGAAGAGTTCTTAGCCAAAATAAGGCACTCATAACAATTAATATCCCATATTTTGCGCTCTCTCGCTCAAACAGATATTCATTTAGTTTCTACTGAAAGCCTACACTATTTTTCAGAATTTATCTCTGTAAATTCTACCTGTTTCTTTCAAGAGGGGCTGAACTATGGCCTAAAATACTGAGATCTCGGTCATTTTTATCCGGTATTCAAATACCAGTATTGATACAAAAAATACCGGTTGTTTGGTACTAATTTAAAAAAACATAATTGTTTATAATTTAATCACATAAAGGTTATAAAAATCACCTTTATGTGATTATGACGTTGTTATCTCTACTAGCAAATGTTTGATAGGATACCATGCAACATTGCAACTTGTCCACAATTCTCGAACTTCATATCTGACCGTATCGTAACTCCCAAGTCCCATTCCTCCACTATTGACTTTAGTTCAACTCCACCAAATGTATAAGTTATTTTGGGGTTGCTGTTCCCCAGGTGTAAGACCTTGCATGTTGCTGAATTAAAGAATAGCTGCCACTTTTCTGACCATCCCAGAAGTCTATCTAGGTCACTCTGAAGAAGCTCTGCTTGGCAGTGATCGTTAACTGCTCTACTGATCTTTACATCATCTGCAAGTTTAGACTCCACGCCCTCCATCCCTTCATAGATGTCATTTAAGATAATCAAAAACAACAGTAGTCCCAATACTGATCGTTGGGGAACCCCACTTCTTACATCAACCCAATCTGAAGAATAACCATTTATCACAACCCTCTGCCTCCTACCCTGAAGCCATCCAGCTATCCATCTAAGGATTTTCCCTATGATTCCAGCCTGCTCCAACTTATAAAGTAACCACTCATGTGGGACTGAGTCAAATGCTTTGCTGAAATCCAAATAAACAATGTCGAAATTATACCCTAAATCCAGTTCACGAGTGACCTGTCAAAATGGCTAACCAGATTTGTTAAACATGATTTTCCCTTTACAAAACCATGCTGTGTATCCTACAGAATTCCATTTCCATCTAAATGTTCCTGAATTCCACCCCTGATCACTGTCTCCATGATTTTCCCTACTACTGAAGTTAGACTGGCCGGTCGGTAATTTCCCGTTATACTCCTAGAACCGCCTTTATTTTCCAATTTACACCAATCTCTCCTGAGTCTAGTGATGCTATCATAACTAGCCTTAATGGTTCAATGCACTTACTTGCTGCCTCCTTTAAGATTATAGGGTATATGGCATCAACCATAGGAGCCTTACTCGCCTATAGGTGGCAAAAGTTTTCTCATTAAATAATCATTTGAAATTTCAACATCATTAATTACATTTTTTTTCAATTTCATTTCCATAATATCTCATTGACACAAAGGGGTTTTTTATGTAAATATCGATGCAAAGTAACTGTTGAGTTCATCTGCAACTTCAGCATAGTATTTAATACTATCCCACATCCATTACATAAGGGTGTAATCTGATTTATCCTTCTGTTCTTTGCATTTATATATGTGAAGAATTCCTTAACTGCACTCTTTGCTCTCTTCTTTATTCCTTATCCCCCACTCTTTGCTCTCTTCCAGACTCAGAAAAGATACTATAATGAAAATTATACTTCACTTAATAAAACGTCTTTCTCCTTCAGAAAATGAACATAATTCAACCATGGAAGACCAACATGGAACAGAACATCAATGTTCTGCAAATTCTTTTCAAAATAAGAAATTGCCTGACTCCAATGAGATTTTAAAAGATGAACTTGAGTCGGAAATTTCTGTCGCTAATCAAATACTGTGTGTGTACCAAAATTAGATCCATTTTAAACGATCATACTATTGATTGCTTATGTTACTTAACAGCTTACTTTATTCGGTAGTTTGGTTTGGTTTTTTTTTTTTTTTTAGGAGCATTAGCAACTAAGGCCATATTGCTCCGGGAATATGCGGTGGTCATTCCCTGACCTTTACGCATTTTCCGTATTTGGTGGTGACGGGCTCGAACCCCGGTCTAATCAAGAAGCGTGTGCTACGCACTGTTGCTCCTTCCCACCTGGCTACGGAGGCGCCCAATTATTATTCGGTAGTGTGGATGCTTAAACATAACTAAACTTTTCAGTAACAATATGTATTTTTTTGTTTTTAGAATAACTGTATTTTAATGATTTTTTTCAGAATATTTATTATTGCAATAAAAGTTTATTTAAAACATGAATTCAAGTAATTACAGTACTTGTTTTTTTCCTTCCTTTATTGCGCCTAATTGTCATCGAAATTTATTGAGAAAACTATTTGTTTTTGGAATGCAAATACTAATGCCGGTATCCCAGTTTCATAAATTAAAAATACTGAAATACCGGTATTGTAAGCCCTAGTCTGAATATGTGGTTCAAATTTGAATGTGTCTGAAATGTTCAAACACATCAAACTTTTCCTTTCTCTCATTTATCCTTTCTACTTCTGTACTTTGAAACAAAATTTCATATTTATTTACTGAAAATTGCAATCTGTAGAAATTCTACACCCAATATTTTCTGTCATCCCATTCTGCAATATCTGCAATGATATACATTGCAGATATTGCAGAATGGGATGACAGAATGGGATATCTGCAATGTATACATTGCAGATATTACATGAGAATACTAAGGGTTCTAATACCTTTCATATTTAGGGTCACCGTTAAAAAAAAAAAAAAGAAACTTATTACCATTTACACTAATGATATTACAGCTACAGCTTCTTTTAACCATTCAAAAGTTTTATTAATTTAAAAATTTTCGATATGCAATGGCAGAGCCTTAAAAACAGCATTAATATTACTTCTTCATACATTCTAAAAATTTTTATTAAAAACACTACAGATAAATGCCCTGTATTGCATTTAAGTAAATGTAATCCACATAAATATAATTTATTTCATCTCCTATTAGGTCAACCACAATTGGCGGAACTCTTAGGATCACTCGTGGAAATTCTCTGAGCAATGCAGACATGCTGCCAGGACAGCTCATTGGTTTATCACTGATATACACAAACTTTGCTAGCAGGAGTGATTATTCCTTTGTATAATGAGGTGATTATTCCTTTGTATGAGGTGATTATTCTTTTGTATATGGAGGTGATTATCATTTTGTATAATGCCATAGTTAGGCTGCATCTTGAGTACTATATACAGGTCTGGAGGCCTCGTTTTAGGAAGAATGTAGATCTGCTGGAACAGGCGAAGAGAAAGGCAACCAGATTGGTGATGGGAATAAAAGGGTACTTACCGAAAAAGGCTTCATTTCTGCAAATTGCAGCATCTTGAGATCAGGCACTTGCAGGGAGATCTCACTGATGTATTTAAAGCCTTGAATGGGTTGAGTAAGCTGAATGTTAATGGTATTCTTCCACTTGATGAGACCACACACGTGGGGTCATAAATTCAAGTTGAGAAAGAATGGTTGCAAGATAGATGTGCGGAAGTTTTCCTTCAACCAGCGGGTGGTTGATTGTTGCCACAGGCTTCCATCTGTTGTTGTGGAAGTGGTTGGTTTATATAAATTCAAGGAAAAACAAGACAAATTCTTGGAGGGTATGGAGGGAAATTCTCCAAGACAAATTCTTGGAGGGTATGGATGGATGAACTTTTGGCAGATGTTATTAAGCTTGCTTCCTTGCATCATTTGCCATTACTACTACTGTGATATCTAGATAAACTAACTTTTCCAAGGGTTTTAACAAAATGGCAAAAAAGAAAAATGTAAATTACTTCTGTGATACACTTTAATGGATGCAATCCAAATGAGCTACTTTTGAAAACAAAATTTTCCAATAATCTTCTTGTACAAATTTCCTATATGTATCTTGTTTGTTATTTGGTTTTTAGGAGCATTAGCAACTAAGGCCATATTGCTCCGGGATATGCAGTCGTCATTCCCTGACCTTTCCGCATCCTCCGTATTTGGTGGTGACGGGATCGAACCTCGGTCTAATCAAGAAGCATGTGATACGCACTGCTGCTCCTTCCCACCTGGCTAAAGAGGCACCTTTTATGTATCTTACACATATATTCTTTATGTATAACTCTAGGAAGGGCAAAACCAGATGAAGCTTCCACAACTTTTGGTTATGTGTTTTCACAAATAAAAAGATTATAGCAAGTGAGGACATCAAATTTAAGGTATGCTTATAAAAATGAAAAGCATTATCTCATGTAATCCTACTTCTCTAATTCTAGAATGAGAAGAAATTATCAGATTTTTCACATGGCAAAATTAGTTGGTCTTAGGTAACATTATGTTCCTCCACCTCACTGGAACACATCTCTATCTCTCACACAAAACAGGAAACCTACCAAAGAAAACATATGATTTACAAACAGGATATAAAGATGTTTCATGTTGCCTTAATAAACAAAGCATAGTTTATAAACAACCTTCATTGTCAGTAACAATCAGTGATTTTATTCAATTATAAATACAGTAAATACCTGTACAACTTTCTCAGCCCTTAATGAAATTCATGCATATATCTATTCCCCCTTTTTCCCCATATATATGAACCTATACAACATTTTTAAAGTATTATAAAAATGTTACATGTATGATGTAACATTTTTATTGATAGTTATTTACACTGATTACAGTAATAAAGAAAGTTATAATTGTGAAAGCGATATAGATTCTAACCCAAGAGAAAATTTTTTCATTACTTCTTTTTGTGCATTTGACTGAAGAGCAAGTCAGACATTGTTTACTGCTAGACAGTCTTCATCCCTTATTTGGCATTAGACTATCAACTGCTTTTTTTGTATTTATGTGAGTTGATAATAATTGGTTTGGTACATATTTGGGTATGCTCACTTTCTTCACCCATGAATAAACTAAAAACTCAGTTACATTTCATGGCACACCTTTAGCTTCTATATATTGCTTATTACTTTTAATAAGTAATATATAAAATTATACTATTTGCATTAATAAACTATTAAGTTTCTCTCTGTAATATTTAGGAATAAAATTTGAAACAAATTAAAGCTATACTCCAGTTTACAGTACCTCTCGTGTTTCGCTATATGGAGAACAGAAGATTGCATGAAGGGCATGAACTGAGAAAAATAGTCGTAATTAGAAGGGGAAAAAAATAAACAATTATAGGAAGGGTTGTGTTTTTAATTGACTTTTATTTGTGTTTAGTGAAAAAAAGGTTACGCTTTTACACGACTTCAGGAGGATTCAAGCAAAAACCGGTCGTTGGCCACAGCCAGGGGGTACCGTAAACTGGATTTTATCCAAATTAAATACTGCTAGCTTTAATACAGCTATAAATTTATAGCTTTATTAAAATTTACTATTTCAGAAAGGCTAAGTATTTAAAAAGATCGTTTATATTATTATTATTATCAGCCATATGGTGCAAGGAAGCCTGAGGCTTATGCTGCACCAGCCAAAAAAAATTACAGAGTTACCCTCAGAGACAGAGAAGTAGAAAGGAGTCACCAAGAAAGAAGAATGATGATATCCAGCTCGGGACTCTGGGTGTGCCAAGCCCACACTCACCAGATGTGAGCCCCAGGGGTTATTGCGGCAAATATTAAACTGCCATATAATACCATGGCAGGTGAAACGAGCACAAGCACTACATATAAACAAATATCTCATATATAAAATTTATCAAAATACTGTAGTTAACGTTACGAAGAGGGCGATGATAAGACGTTGCCAAAGGATAAGGGTTTTCTTGGCGCATAATAGCCACTGATACTAATTAACCATTTTTTTTTTTTTTTTAAATTTTAAACGAAAGGATACGGTACAGTGACAATAGTATGAGAAAATTTTGATGAAAGAAAATGAGCAGTTAAGAACTTCAACCTACGTACATTAAAGTCTATCTAATATCTTAAGGGAATGCACTTAGTCTAGGACAGTGACGACGTAATAAAGCCAGCAATTCAGTCACTAAAGAAGTGGTATAAGAAATACCACGAAATGTCTGTAAAGTATCCGTAGTCCTGTAATTAAGGGCAAATTTTACCTTATGCAAGATTAAGTGAGTTTCACTTCTTCCCAGTTCGATACACTTGAGCGACATGCTGCTTCGGGATTAAAAAAAAAAAAAAAAGCAATGCTATTAAGAAACATATTTAATTAATAAAGATAAATATATATAAATTATGGAAAAGGAACCATTCTGCTTCAAATCACAACAAACATTTCAACAGACTGAGAAGGCACATTTTTTTATCATTATAATAATCACTATAATAATATATAATAATCATTACTATTATAAGAATATATAACAGAATATATATAATCACAATATAATATAATAATACAACACAATATAATAATTATAAAATATAATAATACCACATTACATTTTTACAGTCATTACTATATCGCTAAAGGATTACCTGGATTTTTATTAAAGTTACCAATTTTTGCTTGGTTCCTGAATTTATGAGTCAACGGATTGGAACTACTACTTTTTCCCTTAGTCCAACGTTTGCCTCGACCCTTCGTCGAACCACGCGCTAACCTAAAACTTCTACCCACCATTTTGCACACGCACGTGTTTTCACTACAACCATAGAGTTACACACACTACGAAAACATCGACAGTAAATAAGCGCAAATGAAATTCTAGCATATTTCCGTCCTATTAGATCATCACAAGGTAAATCACACCATGCGGCCACCAGTGTTAGGCGTTGTAACCAATGGTAACAGTGTCAAATATTCTTTATATATGTGACGAGTTTGATTTTTACGCCAAAGCAACTAAAGTTACAAAGTTCTTGTTGTAGTAGGGTTTTAGAATCATCAGCAATTAAAGCCATACTTCTCCGTGAATACTGTTTGTATATTGCGTGTATTGAGATGTGGATTTACTTTTTTCCTGGACAAAAAATCCCAGTTTCCAGGAGAAAAAACCACCGCCTGAGACAGACTAACTCAGTCAAGTTGAGAAAACGGCCCATGAAATTCCTCACATCATCACCGAAGCTCGATATCATGTCTTTTCAACCAACAATGGGGAGGAAGGAAGGCGATCCTTCCAAATGTGCTGACCACAAATCTGTTACAGAGAGAGAAAACGACAGCGAAAGAGTGGAAACGTGTAAGCTATTTCGAAATATTTCCCACATTTTCATTAAATTTCATCTTTAATTGACATACTGCCAATTGATTTAATTGATTTAATTTAATTGATATGTTGCCACTTTATTAGGTACACCCTTTCTGTACATACAAGTAGTTTGTCCCACAAAGATGCAAGTCATGTGACCACACATAACATTAGCATTAGTAGAGGCATATGATTCAACAAAGCAAGATTGTGCAGCACAAGCCAAAAAAAAAAAAAAAAAAAAAACACTCCCATTTCACCCCTCCGTTCGTTCGAAATACCTATCCAGCAGAGCCTTAAATTTATTAAGGCTATTAACTTCCACAAGGGTTGGAAGTCTGTTCCACCAATCAACTACCCGCTGGCTAAACGAAAATTTCTGCACTTCTATCCTATATCTGACTTTCCTCAATTTGAATTCATGCCCTCTAAGGTGATTACTCTAAGCAAGAAGAAGAATACCATCAGCATCGAGCATACCCAAACCATTCAAGGCATTATACACCTCTATAAGACGTGTATAAAGAGAAATCCTTGGCTAAAGTTGCTAAGAAAAAGAGAAAGGATTTCTTTACTGATATAAACTCTAAAAGGAAGGGGATGAATCTGATTGGTCCACTTGATATCGATGGTTCGACTGTTGATGATCCTGCTCAGATAGCAAACAAATTGAATGAGTATTTTGCATCTACATTCACACATGAGGAATTATTAAGGTTTGAAAATGGCAGAAGGTTACAAATTTTAGCAGGATACTTAATGATTTTGTAATAACTGAAAGCAAAGTGGAGGAGAAATTGTTGAAGTTAAACATAAGAAAAGCACCTTGGGCGGATGGGACTATCCAGTTATATTAAAGGAGGCAGCAAAGCAACTAAGCAAACCCTTAGCCATAATTATCACAGCATCCTTGGACTCAAGGGATGTTCCCACGGACTGGAGAAGTGCAAATGTATCCCCAATTTACAAAGGGGGATCGCAGGGTGACACGAGTAATTACAGACCAGTTAGTTTAACTTCTGTTCAGGGTGAAATAATGGAGTCACTGGTTAAAGATGCATTGCAGGATCATCTAGACAAGACTGCAGCAATAATTCAGACACGGCATGGGTTTGTTAAGGGAAAGTCTTGTCTAACAAATTTGATAGGATATTATGATGTGGTTACAAAGGAATTGGATGCAAAAAATAATTTTAATATCATATATTTGGATTTCAGGAAAGCTTTTGACACTGTTGCGCATGGAAGACTATTGTACAAATTGGAGCACAATGGTATTAAGGGTAAGTTGCTACAATGGATAAAAGGATGGTTAAGTGGGAGAAAACAAAGGGTGGTAATCAATGAGTGCTGCTCTTCGTGGACTAATGTAATTAGTGGTGTCCCACAGGGTTCGGTGTTAGGTCCACTGTTGTTTTGTATATTTATCAATTATATTTATGAAGGTATATCAGGCTTAATGTCGAAGTTTGCAGATGATACAAAGGTTCGCAGGGTGATACAAAGGTTCGCAATGACAGTAATAGCAGTGTGCTATTGCAACAGGATCTAGATAATTTGGGCAGATGGGCTAAGAAGTGGCAACTGAAGTTTAAAATTGACAAATGCAAAGTACCGCATATGGGTAGAAGTAACCCCAGAGAAACGTACCAACTCTGTGGTACTACACTTAAGGTGGTAGAAAGTGAAAAAGACCTGGGAGTCACTGTGCAGTCAGATATGAAGTTTTCTGAGCAAAGCAGACAGGTTGCCAGGGCAGGTCATGGGGTTTGTCAATGATATATAGGAATTTTGCTAGCAGGGAGAAGGAGGTGATTGTCCCTCTGTATAAGGCAATGGTCAGGCCACTCCTTGAATACTGCGTACAGGTCTGGAGGCCTCATTTTAGGAAGGTTGTAGATTTACTTGAATGTGTACAGAAAAGGGCAACAAGATTGGTGAGGGGGAATGAAGGGATCCTCTTACCAAGAGAGGCTTAATTGCTGCAAATTGCAGTGGCTGGAGACTAGGCGCCTACGCGGTGATCTGATTGAGGTGTATAAGGCCTTGAATGGGTTGAGCAAGCTGAATTCTGATGGGACCCTTCCACTTGTACAGATTACGAACCAAAGGGGGCATAAATTCAAATTAAGAAAAGACAGAGGTAGAATACATGTGCGGAAATTTGCCTTTAGCCAGCGCGTGGTTAATTGCTGGAACAAACTTCCATCTGTCGTTGTGGAAGTTGATTGGTTGAATAAATTTAAGGAGGAACTGGACAGGCATTTGGTTGGAATGGTGTGATTTTTTTTTTTTTTTTTTTGGCTGATGCTGCATAAGTTCATACACATGCTTTCTTGCATCACATGCCACTACTACTACTGCTAGTACTATCAGATCATCTCGCCGGTGCCTAGTCTCCAGACACTGTAATTTGCAAAACTTAAGCATCTTACCACAGGGGCTCACATCCGGTGAGTATGGGCTTGGCGCACCCAGGCTCCTCAGCTGGATGTCATCATTCCTCTCTTTCTTGGTGATTCCCTTCTCTCTCATTCACTCTCTCAGGGTAACTCGGGAATTTTTTTTTGGCAGGTGCAGCATAGGCCTTAGGCTTCCTTGCACCGTGTGGTTGGTAATAATAATTTCTTCGTAAAAGCAACCCTTTATTCCATTCACAAATCTTGTTGCCCTTCTCTGTACTCGTACCAGCAGCAGCTCTACATCCCTCTTGAAATGAGGCCTCCAGACCTGTAAACCTTGAGGCCTGACCATTGCCTTACACAAGGGAATAATCACCAAATCCTGTATATCATTGACAAGATACCATGAGCTACTCTTGCAGCCAGTCTGCACTGCTCAGAGAACTTCATATCTGCCTGCACAATTACGCCTAGGTCCTTTAATTCTCTACCACTGCCACTGAAGTACCACATTGTTGATACGTTACTCTTGGGTTACTGTTTACCATATGTAGTACTTTACATTTGTCAATGTTAAACTTCATTTGCCACCTCTCAGCCATTCTGCTAAACCTTTCCAGATCCTCTTGCAGCACCATAGCGTCAATAGTGTCCTTAACAACCCCTGCCAACCTTTGTATCGTCGGCAAACTTGGATTTAAGCTTGATATACCATCATCAATATCATTTATAAATACAGAAAACAACAATGGACCCAACACTGAACCCTAAGGGACTCCACTAATAACATTAGTCCAAGATGGGCAGTGTCTATTTTTTACTATTCTCTGTCTTCTCCCCCTCAACTATCCCTTTATCCATAGCAGCAATTTTCCTCCAATGCCACACGGCTTCAATTTTCGCAGCAGTCTTCCATATACAACAGTATCAAAAGCCTTTCTAAGATCCACATATATAATATCAAAGTTATTCCCTGTATCCAGTTCTTTTGTGACTGCATCATAGTATCCAATGAAATTGGTCAGGACAGACTTTCCCTTCACAAAACCATGCTGTGTCCAAGCTATAACTCAAGTCTTGTCTAGATGAACTTGCAGTGCTTCTTTAACCAGTGCCTCCAATTAATTTTCCTGGAACAGAAGTTAAACTCAGAGATCTATAATTACTTTGTCAGCCTTTGATCCTCCTTTGTGAATTGGGGTCACATCTGCACATCTCCAGACTATGTGTACCTCCCCTGAGTCCAAAGAAGCTTTCATAATTATGGCTAAGGGTTTGCTTACTTCCTTTCCTGCCTCCTTTAATATAACTGGAGAGATCCCATCCACCCCGGGTGCCTTTTTTATGTTTATCCTCAACAATTTCTCCTACACTTTCCTCTCAGTTATTACAAAATCATCTAGCTCACTGAAAGAGTTTACTTCACCTCTGGCATTCCCTTCCTGAATAACTCCTCACGTGTGAATGTAGAGGCAAAATACTCGTTTAGTTTGTAAGCCACCTGAACAGGATCCTCAACTGTTGAACCATCAATATCCAGTGGACCAATCTGGATCATCACTTTCCTTGTAGGGTTTACATAGTTAAAGAAGTCTTTTCTTTTTTCGCTGGACGAAAATCCCCAATTTCTGGGGAAAAAACCTTGCTGTCTTCACCTCAGACAGACTAACTCAGCCACGGTGTGAAAAAAGCCCATTAAAGTTCCTCGCATCATCGACGGGATTCAAACCTGGGCCTTTTCCATCCGGTGTGGAGAGGACGGTGACGATACCACTGTGTTACACGCGCAGACGCTACAGGAGGCAGCAAAAAAATGGAGCAAATCCTCAGACATAATTATGAGAGCATCCTTGGATTCAGGTGAGGCAAAAGAATTAAGCAAAACATCAGCCAAAATTATGGCAGCATTCGTGAATTCAAATAGATGTGCAAATGCATCCCCTATTCACAAAGCGGGTTCAAGGGATTGCAAGATTATTTACAAACCTCTATGTTTAACTTCTGTTCTGGGAAAAATTATGGAGTCACTGGTTAAAGAAGCATTGCAAGAATCATCTAGACAAGAATGCAGCTCTAGGTCAGACAGAGCATGAGTTGGTTAAGGGGAAGTCTCGTCTCACCAATTTGATTGGATACTAAGATGTGGTCACAAAGGGACTGGATGCAAAAAGTAATTTCGTTATCCTATGCTGGGAATTCAGGAAAGCTTTTAATAATGTCGTACGTGGAAGACTGCTGTACAAATTGGAGCAGTATGGCATTAACGTCTGTTGCTGCAACAGATAAAGGGATTGTTCAGTGGGAGAAGACAGAGAGTGGTAATCAATGAACACTGTTCTTCGAGGACTAATGTTATTAGTGGAATCCTCCAAGTTTCCGGGATGGGCCCATAGTTGTTTTCTATACTTATCAATGATATTGATAAAGGTATATCAATTTTAATCCAAGTTTGCAGACGATACGCAGATCTGCAGGGTTCTTAAAGAGAGTAATGAAACAGCCTACTGCAACAGGATCATTAAAATTTGGGCAGATGTACTGAGAGTTGGCAACTGAAGTTAACATTGACAAATGCAAAATACTGCATATGAAAATAACCCCAGAATGAACATCAATTGTTTTACTACACTAGGGGTAATGGAGAATAAAGTGCCTGGTGGTTATTGTGCAACCCTGATATGATTTTTTCTGAGCAGTGCATACATACGCCAGTGAGACAAATGGGCTTTATCAATGATATGTACTGGAATTTTGTTAGCAAGGAAAAGGAGATGATTATCGCCTTGTATGATGAGGCCATACCTTGAGTACAATGTACAGCTACTGGAACAAGTACAGAGAAGGGCATCAAGATAGGTAGAGGGGAACAGAGGGTTTCTATTACCAATAAAGGCAAAAGTTCTGCAAATTGGAACATCTGGAGACTAGTCACCTTCGAGGTGATCTGATTGAAGTGTATAATGCTTTGAATGGCTTGAGCAAGCTTAATGCTGATGGGATTCTTCCTTTTGCTCAGATTGCCCCCCACCCGAGGAGGCATAAATTCAAGTTGACTAACGACAGTTGTAGAATTGATGTGTTGAAATTTTCCTTTATGCAGTGGGCGGTTGCTTGCTGGAAAACACTTCCACCGATAGCTATGGAAGTTGATTGCTTAAATAAATTCAAGGAAAAACTGGACAGCGTTTGGAGTGAATTATGGTTGAATTTTTAAGGGTGTATTTTTATTTATTATTTTTTTTTTTTTTTTTTGGCTACTGCTGCATACGCTTGCTGTTTCGCATCGTGCCTTTATTAATGTTAATGCTAGTCTGTTGTCGCGGAATTGGAGGGTTTAAATAAATTCAAGGAAGAACTAGACAAATTCTTATATTGTGGTTGCGTGCGTGTGTGTGTGTGTGTGTGTGTGCTGTTTCTGGCTGATGCCATATAAGCTTACTTTCTTGCATCATTTACCACTACTACTTCTACTTTTCCACCGGTGTGGAGATGATGGCGATTCTACCAACTGTGCTACACAAGTGGGCGGAGAAAGAAAGAGACAGACAGGCTATGATCAGTCTGTGTATTGTGTTTGGTCTGTAAATTGCCCATTCTGGGAACAGTTTTCGATGCTTTCCTGTTAAAAAAAATACTGCGTGAAAAGTAAGGCCAGGAATCGTATAGCCTCGTTCAAGATAGATTAACTCATCTACATTGTGCAAAAAACCACCCCATTAAATTTCATCTTGTCTATATGAGAAATCTTTTTTTTTTTTACAACAGGTAAAAAATGGCCTTCATCGTAAACATTGGCTATACAGGGTGCTCAAAAATATTGGTACAAATGTTTAATGGAGGTAGGTAACATCTAAAGGAATGTGAATCGCATAGGAACGCATAACAGGAAACGTCACGGGAAAGTAGTAGCAGAGGTGACACAAGACAGTAATTAGTGGCAAACATTTATTTGACATAATATTAACAATGGAGTACGAGATGGATGCATTTTATGATGTTACAACAGATACTCGAAGGTTCCACCATGAGACGCGATGCATGCGCGACACCGACGCAGCATGGATTGGCGGACACGGTCGAACACACCTGGAGTTTCTTTGACAGTAGCAGCAGCAGCAGCAGCGCAGACGAGATCCATTTCCGTCTCTACAGGCGATTCATACACGACAGATTTGAGGGCCAACCCCACAGAAAGAAATCAAGGCTCGATAATTCAGGTGAGCGTGGGGGTCAGGCAACGGGTCCACCACGGCCAATCCATCGACGCCGAAAACGCCTGTTCAAATGGTCACGAACACACCTTCCATAATGGGCAGGCGCCCCGTCATGTTGAAACCAAATGTTGCGTCTCACATTTGCTGAAACCCCGTCAAGTAACCCTGGTAGAACTTGTTCAAGAAGGTTCCAATATTTAGCAGAGTTCATGCGGGATGGTAACAGTTATGGGCCGACTATGCAGCCACCGACCATACCTGCCCACACATTTATTGCAAAACGATGTTTTGCCGCATGGGGGCGCACACCGTGTGGGCCCTCTGCTAATCCATACACTAGGTGCATGTCTGCCAGCTCACAATTCATATATCCATACATGATCTTCGTGCGGCGACTACTGCTTGGATGAGTAAACCAGAAATTTTCCCTCTCATGAACTGATGAACAGTGCCGTGTACCGACTTACGGTGACATTTCCGGTTATGGATTCCTATGCGATTCACATTCCTTTAGATGTTACCTACCTCCCCTAAACGTTTGTACCAATTTTTTTGAGACATCCTGTATATGACTCCGCAGCAAAAAGAAAAAGTCTGCCTGCTGAAAGTCTCTAACAAGAATCAGCAGCCACTTTCCATTGTTTTGTTTAAGAACAATTTGTCTGATAAAATATTTGATAAATGATAGTTTCACAAAAAATTTAATATGGTGATGACAGAGGCGCAACCTTGTAGTTTCTAAAGGTGATTTCAAAATATACCGTTAACAGTCATGCAAGATAATATGCAAGATCAGCTATGAGTCTATAAGAGTAAACTAAAAAAAATTGAATACTTTATAAATCAGGAACAAGAGCAATAATTAATTAAAACTTTGAGGTTAAAATTGGAAAATAACATAATTATTTTAGTATATTTATGAACATGTTTTCATCTGGGATAAGGAGGTGAATGAGGTCTGGCCACACCTTGAGTACTGCATACAGGTAGGGAGGAATCATTTTATGAAGGATGTAGAGTTGCTTGAACTAGTACAAAGTAGGGTAATGAGATTGGTGAGAGGAACAAATCGTTGCTCTTACCAAGAAAGGCTTAAGTTCTGCAAATTGAAGCGTCTGGAGTTTAAGCACCTACCAGGAGATCATATTGGAGTGTATAAGGCCTTGAATGATTTGAACAACCTCAGTGCTGAAGGGATTCTTCCTCTTGCTCAGATTATATACCTGAGGGGACATGAATTGAAATTGAGGAAAGACTAGACAAACTTTTGGAGGGAATGGGCAGGTGAAATGGGAATTTTTTTTTTTTTTTTTTTTGTCGATGCTGCATAATTGTGCTTTCATGCATCATATGCCTCTACTAATGTTAATCTAGAAAAAGATGAGAAAAAAATCGATAAAATCCAATGTCCTCCGAACCATAAACCTAAACCTAGGCACTTCATATAAAATAAAATAATAATGAATTTAATATCGGTTATCGAATGAATAATGATTCTGTAATAAATAAATTAATATACCACGTTTAAGAAATAGTTGCAAACTACTTCCAGTAATGCTGATGTGCTGATGAGATGTCAACTGCCACCCGTATAGAAACAAAAATAAATAAATAAGCAGAAGCCTAATCCTCCTGAATCAGAGAAGCACAGCCACAAGCTTAAAGTATGCCTCAAGTGCTGTCTTAAAGAAAATAGGAAACACCTCTTTCACTTAATCCACAAGGCGAATGCAGACATCAACAAAAAAAAAAAAAAATAAATAAATAAATAAATAAATAAAAAAAAAAATAAAAGTATAATAAGAGTAAATTTAAAAGAATCACAGTGACCACTTTGCCCCAGAGGCTCACATCTGGTGAGTATGGACTTGGCACACTCAGGATCCTCAGCTAGATATCATCATTCTTCTCTTTCTTCGTGATTCCTTTCTACTTTTCTCTCTCTCAGGGTAATAGAGAATTTTTTTTTTTTTTTTTTTTTTTTGGCCAGTGCAGCATAAGCCTCAGGCTTTCTTGCACCATATGGCTAATAATAATAATAATAAAAAAGAGACATCGTCCGGCTGAAAATTCCCACTCATTTCCATTTTTGTCATGGTATTATAACAATAAAAGAACAATCGAAGCCCAGATACAACCGATTCATGCAGAATGAGCAACTCAAACCACGTCTTTTATGTAGTTGTTCCAATTTATCAATGATATTGATGAAAGTATATCAGGCATAGTGTCGAAGTTTGCAGATGACACCAAGGTTGGCAGGGTTGTTAATGATAGTAATGGCAGTGTGATACTGCAACAGGATCTAGAAAATTTGGGCGTGTAGGCTGAGAAGGGGCAACTGAAGTTTAACATTGACAAATGTAAAGTACTGCATATGGGATACAGTAACTCCAGAGTAATGTATCAACTGTGTGGCACTACACTGAGAGTGGTAGAGTGAAAAAGACCTGGGGGGGGGTAATTGTGCAGGCAGATATGAAATTTTCTGAGCAATGCAGACAGGCTGCCAGGCCAGGTCATGGGGTTTTGTCAATGATATATAGGAATTTTGCTAGCATGTAAAAGGAGGTGATTGTTCCTCTGTATAAGACAATGGTCAGACCACGCCTTGAGTACTGTGTACAGGTCTGGAGGCCTCATTTTAGGAAGGATAGAGATTTGCTTGAACATGTACAGAGAAGGGCAACAAGATTAGTGAGGGGAGTGAAGGGATCCTCTTACCAAGAGAGGCTTCATTTCTGAAAATTGCAATGGCTGGAGACTAGGCACCTGCACGGTGATCTGATTGAGGTGCATAAGGCCTTGAATGGGTTGAGCATGCTGAATTCTGATGGGATTCTTCGACTTGTTCAGATTTCGAACCTAAAGGTGCATAAATTCAAATTAAGAAGACAGATGTAGAATAGATGTGTGGAAATTTGCCTTTAGGTAGCGGGTGCTTAATTGCTGGAACAAACTTCCAGCTGTCATTGTGGAAGTTGATAGGTTAAATAAATTTAAGGAGGAACTGGACAAACATTTAGAGGAAATTGTTTTGCAATTTTTTTTTTTTTGGCTAATGCTGCATAAGCTCATACACTTGCTTTCTTGCATCATAATTTGCAAAACTCAAGCCTTTCTTCGTAAGAGCAACCCATTGTTCCATTCAATAATCTTGTTGCCCTTCTCTGTACTCGTTCCAATAGCTCTACATCCTTCTTAAAATGAGGCCTCCAGACCTGTATACAGTACTCAAGGTGTGGCCTGACCATTGCCTTATACGAGATAATCACCTCATCCCTGCTAGAAAAATTACGGTATATCACTGACAAGACACCATGATACTATGGTGTAGTCACAAAGGAACTGGATGCTCTTGCAGACCACCTGCACTGCTCAGAAAACTTCATATCTGCCTGCACAATTACCCCCAGGTCCTTTTCATTCTCTCCCACTGTCAGTGTAGTACCACAGTTTATACGTTACTCTGGGGTTACTGCTTCCCATATGTAGTACTTTACATTTGTCAATGTAAAACTTCATTTGCCACCTCTCAGCCCATCTGCTCAACCTTTCTAGATCCTGTTGCAGCAGTGTACTATCATTAGTGTCACTAACAACCCTGCCAACCTTCGTATTGTCTGCAAACTTGGACATTAAGCCTGATATACCATCATCAATATCACTTATAAATACAGAAAACAACAACGGACCCAACGCTGAACCCTGAGGGACTCCACTAATAACATTAGTGGAGTCCCTCAGGCTCTCATATAGGCCCACAGTTCTTGTGGGCCTATATGAGAGCTTGAAGGACAGGGTGGATGCCCTCGAAGAAACTAAATTGAGGGGATCATCAAGCTCTCAGCTGCCCACATCAACGCCAGAGCTTGCACTTGGGTATCGCGTGACACAGAGACAACCCCTAAGGCAGAATGCGCTGGTCCCGAAGGAACTAGTAGTTGTTGGTGACTCTATTGTCAGGGAAACGGGGAACACGCTTTGTAAAAAAAATAGGTGGAACAGGACCAGGGTATGTCTGCCAGCGGCAAAGGTTGATGACGTTGTAGAGAGCATATCATCTTTTAAGGGCACAAAAGTGATATAGTTGTACACGTTGGCACTAATGATATTAAGAGTAGGAGACCGGCAGAATTACTTAACAAGTACAGGTCACTGTTGAACAAAAGCCGAGAATTAGGGTTGAATTTGAAAGTGTCTGCAATTCTGCCCAGACACGAGGGAGTATATGATGAGAGCCTTGTCGATCAATTCGGCCCTGGAAAGATTGTGCAAGGCTCAAGGGGTAGAATTTTTTTCAGCCTGGACTGTACTTGTTAACAGGAGAGATTGCTTCTACAGGGATGGGATACACTTAAATAGAAAGGGTGCAAGAATATTTGCTGATGCTATCGAGGCAGTGTTAGGTGGGTCGGAAAACTGCTAGCTTGGGGGGAGACAAAGACCAATAGATTGACAGTAGCCACTGGCAGAGGTGAAAGAGATTCTTGCACTGCTTCTATTAGAATGAGCAGAAGCCTGAAAAACAAGATGCATGGTATTTCAGAGACTGCTGGGAGCCATTGCGGTACAAGTAAACACATGGGTTGTGTTAGGGTAGCTAAGAATAGAAACAGGTGCAGGTATACTTGCGTGTACACCATTGCTAGGAGTTTAGTAAATAAATTTGATGAATTTGAGGTATTGCTCAAAACATCAAAGGCAGATATTGTTGGGATATCAGAGATGTGGTGTCACACAGATATAAGGGATGCAGAACTGCAATTTGGGGAGTACAACGTCTACAGAAAGGATAGACTGGATAGGAAGGGAGGAGGGGTTATGTTATTAGTTAAGAAACACATAAAAACCAAGGAAGTGAAGCCAGTCGACATCGCTGGACAGTGCAGTGTGGAGTCAGTTTGGTGTGACATAAACATTGGGAGATCAAAATTGAGAGTAGGAGTGTGCTATAGGCCTAATGACTCTGATGAGTATAATAAGGAACTGTACAGGGAAATAGAGTGGGCCAGTAAATCAGAGTGTCTTATAATGGGAGATTTTAATTTCCCAGATATTGACTGGAATTTGGGGGCTGGTTACTCACACACTAGCAGGACTTTTGTGGATTTATTGGATGATTGTTTTCTACATCAGCATGTTCGGGAGGCAACTAGAGAGAGAAATACTCTTGATTTGATTATCAGCAGTGATTCTCTTCATGCATTAAGAATCTGCAGATAAATGAACCACTAGGTGGCAGTGATCACAGTGTGCTGAAGTGGGATTTACTCAAAGAGGTAACTACCATTACGGGTAAAGGGAAGGGTTATTGCTTCCATAAAGGCGACTACGATGGACTGAGACAGTATTTAAATTCTATACAGTGGGACCAACTGATGATTTTACCAACAGCAAATTCAAAATGGGAAGCATTCAAAGAACTTATCTTGGAAGCTACTAGGCTTTACATACCAACTAAGAAATATTGTTCAAGGTTTAGGCCAAAATGGATGTCAGATGAACTAATGAGGCATATGGCAGAGAAGAAAAATGCATGGGATACATACAAATTAACACATGACACAGAAGCCTATGATAGATACAAGTTGATATGCAACCAAGTTACAAAGGAGGTTAGGCAGGCGAAGGCAGATTACGAGAAATCCTTGGCAAGGGATGCAAAGAAAAACAGCAAACAGTTCTTTACTTATGTAAACTCTAGAAGGAAGGGGATGAATCAAATTGGTCCACTTGATATTGATGGGTCAACTGTTGATGATCCTGCTCAGGTAGCTAACAAACTAAATGAATATTTTGCATCGACTTTCACACATGAGGAGTTATTCAGCGAGGGGAATGCCAGAGGTGTATTCAACTCTAGCAGTAAGCTACAGAATCTTGAAATAACTGGGAGTAAAGTGGAGGAGAATCTGTTGAAGATAAACACAAGAAAGGCACCCGGGGTGGATGGGATCTATCCAGTTATATTAAAGGAGGCAGCAAAGGAAGTAAGCAAACCCTTAGCCATAATTATGAGAGCTTCCTTGGACTCAGGGGAGGTACCCATAGACTGGAAATGTGCAAATGTGACCCCAATTCACAAAGGAGGATCAAAGGCTGACACAAGTAATTATAGACCTGTGAGCTTAACTTCTGTTCCAGGAAAATTAATGGAGGCACTGGTTAAAGAAGCACTGCAGGATCATTTAGACAAGACTTCAGTTATAGCTCAGACACAGCATGGTTTTGTTAAGGGGAAGTCTTGCCTGACCAACTTGATTGGATACTATGATGCAGTCACAAAAGAACTGGATGCAGGGAATAGCTTTGATATTATATACTTGGATCTTAGAAAGGCTTTTGATACTGTTGCACATGGAAGACTGCTACACAAATTGGAGCAGTGTGACATTGGAGGCAAATTGCTGCTATGGATAAAGGGGTGGTTGAGGGGGAGAAGACAGAGAGTGGTAATCAATGGACACTGCTCATCGTGGACTGATGTTATTAGTGGAGTCCCTCAGGGCTCAGTGTTGGGTCCATTATTGTTTTCTGTATTTATAAATGATATTGATGATGGTATATCGGGCTTAATGTCCAAGTTTGCAGACGATACAAAGGTTGGCAGGGTTGTCAAGGACACTACTGACACTATGCTGCTGCAACAGGATCTGGAAAGGTTGAGCAGATGGGCTGAGAGGTGGCAAATGAAGTTTAACATTGACAAATGTAAAGTACTACACATGGGAAACAGCAACCCCAGAGCAACGTATCAACTCTGTGGTACTACACTGACAGTGGTAGAGAAAGAAAGGGACTTGGGGGTGGTTGTGCAGGCAGATATGAAGTTCTCTGAGCAGTGCAGATGGGCGGCAAGAGTAGCTCATGGAGTATTGTCAATGATATACAGGAATTTTTCCAGCAGGGATAAGGAGGTGATTATTCCATTGTATAAGGCGATGGTCAGGCCACACCTAGAGTACTGTACACAGGTCTGGAGACGTCATTTCAAGAAGGATGTAGAGCTGCTGGAACGAGTACAGAGAAGGGCAACAAGATTAGTGAATGGAACAAAGGGGTGCTCTTACGAAGAAAGGCTTAAGTTTTGCAAATTACAGTGTCTGGAGACTAGGCACCAGCGAGGTGATCTGATAGAGGTGTATAAAGCCTTGAATGGTTTAAGCATGCTCAATGGATTCTCCAATGCTTCTTTAACCAGTGCTTCCATTAATTTGCCTGGAACAGAAGTTAAACTAACAGGTCTGTAATTACCTGTGTCTCGCTTTGATCCTCCTTTGTGGATTGGGGTCATATTTTGCACAACTCCAGTCCATGGGTACCTCCCGTGAGTCCAGAGCTCTCATAATTATAGCTAAGGGTTTGCTTACTTCCTTTGCCGTCTCCTTTAAAATAACTGGATAGATTCCATCCTCCTCAGGTGCCTTTCTCATGTTTACCTTCAACAATTTCTCCTCCACCTTACTCTCATTTATTACAAGATTATCCAGCTTACTGCCAGTTGAATCCACCTCTGCCATTCCCCTCCCTGAATAACTCATGTGTGAATATCGATGCAAAATATTCATTTAGTTTGTTAGCTACCTGAGCAGGATCATCAACAGTTGAACCATCGATATCAACTGGACCAATCTGATTCATCCCCTTCCTTCTAGAGTTTACGTAAGTAAAGAACTCCTTGCAGTTTTTCTTTGCATCCTTTGCCAAAGATTTCTCGTAATCTGCCTAACCTCCTTTGTAACTTGGTTACAGACCAGCTTATATCTATCATCGGCTTGTGTCACATGTTAATTTATAGTATCCCATGCATTTTTCTTCTCTGCCACATGTCTAATTAGTTCATCTGACATCCATTTAGGCCTAAATCTTGAACAATATTTCTTTGTTTGTATGAAAAGCCTAGTAACTTCCAAGATTAATTTTTTTAATGCTTCCCATTTTGAATTTGCTGTTGGTAACATCATTAGTTGGTTCCACCATATAAAATTTAAATAGTCTCAGACCACCGTAGTCACACGTTTACAAAAGCAAAAACCCTTCCCTTTACCCTTGAGGGCAGTTATCTCTTTGAGTAAATCCCACTTCAGCACACTGTGATCACTGCACCTAGTGGTTCCTTTATCTGCAGATTCTTGATGTAGGAAGAATCACTACTGATAATCAGATGAAGAGTATTACTCCCTCTAGTTGCCTTTCGAACATGCTTCTGTAGAGAACAATCATCTAATAAATCCACAAAAGCCTTGCTAGTGTGTGAGTGACCAACTCACAAATTCCAGTCAATATCCGGGAAATTAAATTCCCCCCATTATAAGACACTCTAATTTACTGGCCAACTCTATTTCTCTGCACAATTGCTCATTATACTCATGAGATTCATTAAGCCTATAAACACACACCTACTCTCATTTTTCCTTTCCCAGTACTTATGTCACACCAAACAGATTCAACATTGCATTGTCCACTTACATCAATTGGATGCACTTCCTCAGACTTTATGTTTCTGAACTAACAGTGTACAGCTACAGTGTACAATGTGTACAGCTGTACACATAAAATTCCAATACAAAAATAACCCTTAACCCATATCCCAATGCAGCTATACACTATATATAATTTATATATATATATATATAAATTATTTTTATGTATAGAATATAGTAAGTATACATATAAGTATCGAATTTAACTAATGCTACTAATGAAAATACGGTGTACTCTGGGAGCGATATATGTGTTGAACAAAGGGTGGAAGAAAGGAAAAGAAAATAAGTGTAACGATATAAAATGAAAAGAACCAAAAAGCAAATTTTGAAAAAAAAAAAAACGACCAAGGCAGAAATAGCATTGCAGTATCTTTCATAATTTTTGTGTCTTCTTCAGAGGTCATCTACCAAAATTATGAAAAGGACAGCAATACTCTTACTTCTGTTTCTGACATGTTCTGTATGTCAAAGAACACGTGTAAGAAACCATGTGGTAAAATCTAAAAAGAATTTTGAATACAAATTTTGAATAAATAATTAAAATCAAGTTATGCAAAACTACTATGTGTTACTAAAGTATTACATGCAGAACATGGATGACCTTACAGAAGTAAGTAGACCGCTATGAAAGTGAAATAGGCGAAGACAACGGAATAGGAGTGACCGAATGACAAGGACTTACCGCTACTGGTGGTGTTGACAGAAAAGACTGTGCCGGAGGCTAACCCGGGTATATATGCGTAGATACGGTAGCGGCACCTAGCGTTAGACGAATTTTGGTGTCTGTATATTATGTAATGAATTTATGTTGTTGTTGTTTTGGTTTTTAGGAGCATTAGCAACTAAGGCCATATTGCTCCGGGATATGCGGTGGTCATTCCCTGACCTTTCCGCATCCTCCATATTTGGTGGCGACGGGCTCGAACCCCGGTCTAATCAAGAAGCGTGTGCTATGCACTGCTGCTCCTTCCCACCTGGCTACGGAGGCGCCAATGAATTTATGTAGGCGGTGGAGCTGCGCTAGGCTAAGATTAAGTACATGATGCTCAAACACCCGGGATAGCTAAGAAATATAATAGCTGACAAAGTAGCAGTAGAAGGCAGCTAAACTTTGTTAAGGCGAAAAAATATATTGGGTATAGTAAGAAAAATAGTGCTCTGGTATAGCGTTCGGTAGACTAATGGCGCACAGAGCATAAAATGTAGAATCTAGTAAAGTAAAAAGATGATTAAATTAGAAATATGTAGTTGGGCTAGGGTAATTCAGGGTTGCAAACCCATTCCTATAGTTAGGACCCTGAATGAATGTCCGAGAGTTAGCGCATCATGTATTTAAGTCAGTTGTGTTAAAAGTGTAATTGTGTACATTTAAGTTACAATCAAATCACAATTAACGATTAAATAAATAAATCAAGATTAGGTTTAAAAATAATTACAAGATAAATACACTGTGTTAGGCCAATCGGTGGGTACGAGTTTACCAGACTGTAAGACACCAAAGAGGCCTAGTGTATTGTATTTACACTATATAAATACTTGATGCATATGGGAATAATTATAAGTCAATAATGCTGTTTATATTAATATCTATTAGGTTCTTGTGCCTTAATATATTAAGGGCTTTATTGATATGATGGCGTAGATATGCAATAGGAAAAAGATTTTTGGTCAGTTTACTGTATAATATTCTGATGTTATCAATAGCTGTTGTTTTGTCGCTGCATATGGTTGCTATTCTGATGCATTGTGCTAGGATAACATTAGCATGTACCTGTTTGGAAATATTGGAATTCCATTGTGTAAAGTTTACTATGCTAAAGTTGAATGCGTCACGTTTGTTGTACAAATTGATGGAGGTTATACCATTTTTTAACTTAATGTCTAGATCCAAAAAATGGGCTGCTGTATCAGAATTGTTTGTTCTTTCTAGTACAAGTTCATTGGGGTACAAATGTCCATAATCCTGGATGAAATTCGAGCAGTTGATCACTATGAGGTCGTCTATATATCTGAATAGGATAAGGTCCTGTGGAAATGAGGTTTCTGACCAATATAGATATAGGTTGGCTATTATGCATGAGGCTGGGCTGCCCATAGGTGTTCCATTGGTTTGTTGATATACTGTATTACCATCATATATGAAGTTATTGGAGATACATAAGTTCAGTATGTTGTTCCAGTAGTAGGTGTTGCAGGAAATAGAATCCTTATGTTTATCATATATATCTTTGAGTACAGATTTTAGATTGGTTTGATTGATACTGGTAAATAGGCTATGGAAATCAAAGGTTTGAATATTATTGACTTTATTACTTTGCAAAAATTTTAATACAGGTTGGTTGTTGCCTATGATTTTACTGTTTTGTATGTTATGCATCAGTGGTTGCAGTAGTTGTTCAAGCGTCTTTCCAGATTTGTGTACATAACTATTTTTGCATGAGGTTATGAATCTGAAGCCTATTGGTTTTTTATGAAATTTAGGAATGAAGTAAATATAAGGCAAACTGTAATTGCTTAAATTAAGCTTTAGTTTCTTATTGAAGGCTATTAGTTTTTTTGTAATGCTATTACATGTACTGGAAATCAGCTTGTAAGTATTACTTGAGTTAAGTTCCTTAGTTAACGTATGTGTATAAAAATATTTGCAAATGAATGCAAAATTATTGGCTGCTTTATCTACCGGTGTGATTACGAAGTCTTTATGTATTTCTAGCAGTTTATGTTTTAATTTAGTCAGGTTGTAGTATTTGCCCTGATAATATACATTTGAACTGTGTAATGCATATTTATGCTTAAATAAGGCGAATGTATGGCTAATCCACATATGGTATGCGTCTATAGGTGTGTTATTTTTGTAGGCTAGTTGGAAGCAGTAGTTTAACAGGTCTTGATATAGCTGCTTATTGAAGTTAGTTGCATTTATTCTGGTACGTGGCCTGAATTTGAATGCTTGTGATAGTACATATCTGAGTATTGGGTCCGTAACTATGTTTAGATTTCCTGTAATGATGTCCATAGTCTGGATCAATATATTGCTGCATGTTATTTTGTTGACAAATGCAGTTGTTGGTGTCTGCAATATGTGATATTAAACTGGTAGCTATAGATTTGTAGTTACAAGCTAATAATCCAAAGGGTTTATTATATTTATATCTTACTTTTATATAACTAGGACTAGTATTGGGAAGTAGATGATTATGCTGATTTATAAGTTTATTGATATTTATGTTGTCCATGATATGGTTGTTGAAGTTCAAGATAATGATTGATTCATTATCATATGTTGTAGAGCTTTTGTTTTTTAGATTGAATTTACAAATATCATTTATTATATGAAAGAGAGGTTTGGACTCGAAGTTGAAAGTGCGTATGAACTTGTGCAGTGCTCTCAGTATACTGTGTTTAGTACTGAAAAGTAAATTATGTATATCTTGTACATTTATAATATTTTTATCCCAGTTTTTGAGTGTGACTTCAAAGTCGCCTAAAACAGTACTGTGCTTGTTGTTGGTATTTTTAGATTTATTAGTATGTTTGTGTGAGTTCTTATGGAACTTGATAATATTGAATTTGTCATATATACAACTGTCTGCTAAGTTATTGGTAATAATTTTATGGTTGAATTTATTATTAAGACCATATGGGTATAATGTTTTTAATTTTAACATAAATATTTCTTCTTGTTTAGTTCTAATATTAGTGTTACTAATATGCGCTAATATGGATATGTATATATTGTTGAAGTTGTGAAATTGAAAATGCATATATTCTATTTCTTGTTCTATATTATTATTATTTCTATTTAGGTAATTATTGATGTCAGATCTGTGTTGATTAATTCTCAGGTGCAGTTTATTGCTAGTTTGCCCAACGTATTTTATGTTACATGTTTTGCAGGTTATGAGGTATATAATATCATTAGTTTTACAAAAAGTAGGTTTTGATGCATCATTTGTTATATGCTGCGGGTGTATACAAGGACAGGTTAAACAAAGTTTATTCTTGCAGGTGTTGAATTTAAGGTTATGGATGCCATATTTATCTAAGTTAGAAGCATTACATGCTGTTGTGCTCTGTCTTGTGTGTGTTAAATGTGTATGTTTCGAGTTACATTTGTGTTGCGGAGTACAGTACAGAGCATGTGTATCCGGGGTTAAATTTATTCTACTCTGCCCATGTAGTATGTTATCAAAGTTATCTGGCTCCATACATAAAAGTTGCATAAAATTACAATTAAAATTATAATTAAAGTTAAAATTACAATTAAAATAAAGTGTATGTGCAACCAGGAGTAAACTGTACTTTCAAAATAGGGATAGGCTGGTGAATATATAAATATCGAGTAGAAGTAGAAAGTGATAAAGCTTAGGATAATACGAATAATAAAAATAAAAATAAATAGAGAAGCTGTATGGTATGTGTGGGGGAAGAAAATTAAGATTTAGATGGATTAGAATTGCGATAATATGAATTATATATATATATATATATGTATATATGTATTTCGATATCGAATATTATCTGCAAGTTACGTTATATGACTTTCTTATCCCCTGTCAACTTATATGTATTAATTTATGATGTTACGTTTGTAATAACTAGGTCGCTATATTTATTTAGTTAAAAAAGTACAATTCAATTGACAATGAAATTTAAAAAGATTAATAAATTTTACTGATTAATTGATACTACTATACTCGCTATCTAGTTTTCCATTAAACCTCACGCTAGCACACGGTGTATCGTATAACAATGGTGACTAGTTATGAACGGTTAATCTATGGACACGAGGTATTATTTACTTTCCAAATCGCGCTATCTAAATTTCAAGACAACAGGATTCCCTTAAAGACATATTATTTTTTTATACAATGTCAATGCCTTGAAGTTCAACATTGTGAAATGCAAGGTACTGCATATAAGTAACAGTAATCTCAGATTAATGTACTGTGTGGTACATTAATCAGAGTCTGATCTGCAGTCGGATATGAAGTTCTGTGAGTAGTGCAGACAAACTGCCAGGACAGCTCATGTAAAATTGCAGCCACCCACTGTAGGATGAAAGCCTCCTCAGCAATTCATATTGAGGGAAATGGACCATAATCTGCCACGCTAGTCCAGTGTGGGTTGGCAGGTCGACCGTATTTAGCAGTCAGGGGCTTGAATCCCAGTCTATCCAAGGAGCGTGTGCTACTGGACTCCCGCTCCTGACCACTCGGCTACGGAGGCCTCATGTAGTTTTCTCAAAGATATACAAGAACTTTGCTGGCAGAGATAAGGTGATTGTACAAGGCAATGGTTAGGCCGCACTTGAGCAGCGCATACAGGACAGGGCTGGAAGCCTCATTTTAGGAAGGATGTAAATCTGCTGGACCGGAATGAATGGAGATTTACATCCCTCCTTGATGCTAGCATGATGGGAAGAGGCAAATGGAAAATGTATGGAAAGAGCTAACTAACTGTAAATTTCCTATACAGAACTCTAATTCTTATTTGTATTTATTAAATAAAGTTTTGTGAATTTTTAGAAAAACAAGAAAATATAAAAAATTCCCCCCCACCACCAATTTTAACACTTCCCACTGCCTAAATTATGTGGAGCCATGTTGGAGGAGGGGGGAATTCTGAGGCACCTAAGTGGCAGTTTTAATCACCACCACCTGTGATTTAGAGAGAGATGCAGTGAATAATAGTAAAGATGGGGTTTTTTTTATTTGTTTTTGGTATAAAATAGTGACAACAATTTTGTCCTTGTAAAATGAATAGAGGGAAGTTATTAATTATTTTTAATTTCTACAAAGAAAGAATAAAGCAAAAAAGTGTGCATTTCTCCTGAAGTGAAAAAGAATAATTCTGAAGAAGAATAATTTACTGTTATTAATAATAGATCAAATAATAACACAGATGTTTTCAGATTAAACTGCTAATTTTACATTATGAATGATTTTTAAACAAATCATGTTTCATTAAACAATCCTATTTATCTCCACTTCAAAGCTCAAAAAATATATACATTGAATTTAATCAAAATATATACAATGAGTTTTATTCCACCATATTTACATAGTTCAGTAATCTAAGAATTGGCAAGTTTTAGTTACATACAATCACCTTATTAGATAACACTACACTGACTTTCTAGGTAGTGTCTTTTAAGAATACCATTCGAACCATGGTTCACAATCACAATTTCAACTAATATTATAACAATCCTAGGAAAGGAAGAAATGTCCCTAACTTGCAATTTCATCCAAGAAAGTGGTTTTTCTATATCTACAGTGGCTCTTGACATGTAATTAAATTCTTCAAATCAGAATTACTTATGCAAAATATGATATGAACTCTAGCATCATTCTATAATTATATTAAGTTATCACAGATTAAAATTTGGAACTGCATAATGATCCACTGCTTTAATATCAATACTAAATATGTATTAGAGTATTTTTAAATCAGAGCATTTTTTTGTAATTTTTATATACCTTTACTCAATATCATGAATTTGCAATTTACAAGCCTACAAGTATTATTAGGAAATATTTACACTGATAACATTCGAAACCCTCAGACAATAATGGGCATTCTTGTTTTTAATTTACAACTGAGTTACACGAAGTAGAAAAACTTTCTTTATTGTATACTTGATGTGCAAAAACATTATCATATGTCATGAAGGAATTTGTATTCAACCAAGTTTGTTCATGCAAAGTGTACAGAATGGTAAAAAATAACAACAATAAAATAAGAATACGAAGATACATATACATACCTACTGTGTGAGTCTATTTGTTCTTAGAAAGTAAAAAGAGTTGCCCATTTAGCATCTTAAATTGTGAGCATTCTTAAGCTTAGTTTGTCTGTTTTGCATAGTGAAAACCACAGCCCAAAGCTGATTAACTCATTCCAGATGAAAAACCTTCTTAAATAAATGGTTCTGGTGACAACAGAACTTATTCTGTTGTCACCAAGGGACCATTTGTTATGACCTAGGCCATGTAAGTCAATTCATTCAGAAACAAGTAGCATTTTTTGCATTAACTGCATGTGATATCTTTACCTTAATGCAGCACATACTAAGAAATAATTTTGGATTTTTTGGACATGCCGAAATTGATGTTATTTTATCAATTACTGAAGAAAGGCCATATGATATACCATGTGACAGAAAATATAAAATACACAGCTTATATGGCACAATTTAAAATATACCTACTTACTAAAAATATCTAATATCTGTAAAAAGTATGTTGCTGATATTAACTAAATATAGTTATTACAAGGAACAGAAATTCCAGAGACAAATTAATCTAATTCAGTATGCATCAGTTATGTCCTTATTTAATTTAAGGTCAATACGATAATGAATAATATTCATGTTGGAAAAGTCAAGAATTCTGATAGACAGAGTATGTGTAAACATACACAATTTTTGCATTCTAAAGATATACACGTTCAAACAATTACAAACATTACAATTTTTTTTAGCAAAAGCTTATTTTCCAGTATTCACCTCTCAGAATTAGGAAGTTAGAAAGGGATAAGCGGAATGGTACAGGTATTTGCAGTTGTCGTTAATGTATTTTGTTTAATGACAGTTTTGTTTTGAGCCTTATATCTAAGGCTCAAAGTACTGTCTGTTAAATCATTAAATTTTTTTTTGCCAAAGCTTATTTCCCAGTACTCGCCTCTCATAATTCAAGACGTGAGTACTGGGAAATAAGCTTTTGCTAAAAAAAATTTGAATGAGTTGACAGACAGTACTTTAAGCCTTAGTTATAAAATTATATAACATCTAAAAACTTAATAACAGAAGCTTGACCATCTCAAATATTGACTATGTAAAAAATATGCTATTGTGCAAAATACCATATTAAATCAAGCTTGAATTATATTCAGGCTATGTAAATGACATAGCCTGAATATAATTAAAATTTCTTCATACAATAGAAATTATACACTATATTAGGCTAATATTTTACATTAATAGGCAAATTTAACTTGCTGCTAATGAGAAGGCTGGGCATGTTTTATTTTGCAATATGAGGTCGAAAAAACCAAATGTGAGGTATTTTCACTCCCTATTAAGACCAGTCGTACAACAGAAGACAAAAAAAAATGGACAAATATTGATGGGAGGGATAAATTGTGGTAATTAAAAAAAGTCATAATTAAAGGGTCATTTCATCTTCCTGTGATAGTCCATTTTGACGGGTTATCACAGGAAGATGAAAACTTTTGTGAAAAGGAGTTGACTCCACTGATCTGAAGAGCTTAATTCCAAAAAAATTGTGTAATGAAGAAGTATTAGCTTTCATTGCCTTGTCATAACCACTGCCTTGTACAATGAGATAATCATCAGCATATAACCATGCCTGGTTTCAGAGCTATGCTGTTTGAATTAAAAAAAAAAGAAAAAAAAAGAAAAAAGCTATGTAATGGTAAAAAATAATAAAAAAAACATAAATAGGAATAGGCCAGACATATATATTATGTACATATCAACTTATTCATGTTTATTTTTCTGGCACTCAAAACTTCAGTGCCATTTTTTAAAATTCAAACTGGTACCATTCGGAATTTGACATATTTATACGGTTTATTTCTTATCATCCTATCAGTAAACAGCAAGAGATATAAGAAAAACCATAAAATAATGCATATGTTGTCTCAAACTTTTTTTTCATAAGTTCATATGAGCTTGTGAAAAAATAGAGGAGGCAGTTTATATATGCTTCTTGTTAATGCCTAGCTCTTCACTGACCTATATCAGTAAGCAACTAGGCATAAACAAGAATTCAATAAGCACTGAAACAGCTGTAAGAGTGGCAATATTGTTTAACATATTAAACAATATTGCCACTGCATAGTGTTTCTGTACTGTGCACATGAATCTTCAGGCTTTAAAGCTACTTTAAAGTTAAATTACAAAGTTAAATTACTTTGACCATAACAAATAATTAAAAGAAAGTCAACATTTTATGAGAAAATATCTTGTATATTTGATTATGCAACATGCAGTATTGTCAAGAATGCAGTCATAATTCAAACCTACTTATTAGTATGGGCAAGTCATGCAAGAAGGCAGCCTCACACAGCATCAACAAAAGAAAAACTTTTTATATCCCTTTCCATCTCTAACAGTCCAGGTTCTTCTTCCTTAAATTTATTCAAATTACTCACCTCTATAATACCAAGTGGAAGTTTGTTCCAACAATCAACTACCCACTGGTTTAAGCAAATTTCTGCACATATCTGTTCTGCAACAACCATTCTTCCTCAATTTCAATTTATGTCTTCTCATGTGTGTAGACAAGCATGAGAAAGGATGCTTGTCAGCATTTAGCATACTCAATCCATTCAAAGCCTCAAACACCATTCAGATCTCCTCAGAGGTGCCTAGTCTCTAGATGCTGTAATTTGCAGAATTCAATCCGTTCCTGGCAATAGTTGTATGCTCTTGTTCCCCTTACCAAACTCACTGCTCTTCTCTGCACTCATTCCAATAGATCAACATCCTACTAAAATAAGGTCTCCAGAGCTGTATGCAGTACTCAGGATGCATCATAACTATTGCCTTGTACAACAGGATAATCTTCTTAATTTTCCCAGCTAGCAAAATTCCTGAATATCATTGACAAAACCCCATGAGCTGTCTTAGAAGTCCATCTGCACTAAACAGGGAAATTCACGTCTGATTACACAATTACTGCCACAACTTTTTCATTCTCCACTAACCTGAGTGTGGTATCACTCAGGTTAGTTTTTTTTTCAGATTACTGCTAACATATACAAAATTTTGCATTTTTCAATATTAAACTTCAGCTCCCACTTCTCAGCCCACATGCCTAATCTTTCTAGATCCTGTTGCAGAAGATACCCTGATTACTCATCATTAACTACCCTGCCAACCTTTGTATTATCTGCAAACAGACTGCAAAGCCTGATGTGTGCCTTCATCAATATATCATTAATACTGTAATTAGAGAAAACAACAATGGACCCAGCACTGAACCCTGGGGAACTCCATAATAACATTAGTCCAAAAGAGCAGTGCTCATTGATAAATAATCTGTCTTCTTCCACTCAACCATCTCTTTATCCATAGCGGTAACTTTTCCTCAATTCCACACTACTCCTATTACTACAGCAGTGTTTTAAGTGCAATAGTATGAACAGTTTTTCTGAAATCCAAGTATATCATGCCAAAATTAATTTTTGCATCTAGTTCCTTCATTATGGATACTATAATGAAGTAACCAATCAGCAATCAAATAAGATCACCCCTTAACAAATCCATGCTGTGACTTCAGTGTGACTGCATTTCTTCTTTAACCAGTAACTCCATTATTTTCCTTAAAACTAGTGACTTGACCAGTGACCTTTTCTCTTTTCAACTTTCCTTAACCAGTGACTCCATTATTTTTCTTAAGAAGTCAAGCTAACAGGTCTGCAATTACTCATGTCATGCTTTGACCCCCCCCCCCCCATCTTTGTGAATTTGGGATATAATTTGCACATCTCCAGCCCATAGAGTCCTCTTCTGAATCCAAGATGGAGATGGAGTTCCCTACGGTTCAGTGCTGTGCTCATGGCTAAAGATTTTTTTACCTTCCTTAATACAATTAGATAGATCCCATCATTCAAGGGTGATTATGCCTTTTATGTTTGGCCTCAACAGTTTATCTTCCACTTTCCTCTTGGTTATCACAAAGTCATTTAGTATTTGATACACTTCTGACATCTCAACCCTAATAATTACCTCATTTGGGAATGTAGATGCAAAATATCTATTTAATTTGTCAGCAATCTGAGCAGGATCATCAACAGTAAACCATTCATATATAGTTGTTGTTGTTTTTGGTTTTTAAGAGCATTAGCAACTAAGGCCATATTGCTCTGGGAATATGCGGTGGTCATTCCCTGACCTTTCCGCATCCTCCGTATTTGGTGGTCACTGGCTTGAACCCCAGTCTAAACAAGAAGCGCGTGCTACGCACTGCTGCTCCTGCCTACCTGGCTACGGAGGCGCCCATATATATAGTGGACCCATAGGATTCATCCCCTTCCTTCTAGTATTTATATAGGTAAAGAACTTTTTGATGTTTTTCTTTGCTAGAGACTTCTCATTATCTGATTTAGCTTGCCTAATCTCCTTTGTGACGACATGATTGAAAACTAGTTTATAAATTCTCTAGGCTTCTCTATTTCCTGATAATTTGTGATCATTCCATGCTTTTTTTTCTGCCACTAGTCTCATCAATCCATAAGGTCTAGACTGTGTACAATACCTGTTACTTAGTGTAAAAAGACTGGTAGCTTCAATGATTACTTTCCCAAATGCTCCCCATACAGAAATTTCTGTTGGTATCATCATTACTTGATTCCACTGAACAGATTTTAAAAACTCTCTAAGACCACTATAGTCACCTTTACGAAATCAAATGTCTTCCATTTGCCTTTGATAACAGTTATACACCGTTAAGTAAATCCCAAATTTAGTACACTGTGATCACTGCCTCCTAGTGGTCTTTATTTGCAGATTCTTAATGCACAAAGAGTTGCTGGTGATAACAATTCAAGTGTATTGCCTTCTCTTGTGTCTCTCTAACATGCTGGTGCAGAAAACAGCCATCCAATAAATCCAGAAAAGTCTTGCTACTGTGTGAGTAACCAATCCCAAGTTTCAGTCAGTATCTAGAATATAAAATCTTCAATTACAAGATAACCTGATTTACTGACCAACCTGTCTGTACAACTGTTTGTCACAGTAATTAGGTCTATTACACACTCCTAGTCCAGAGAAAACAAAACACCAAACTGACACCAAATTCACAGAATATTAAATTAGCCACTTGCTTCAACTGGGTGCACTTCCATAGATTCTGCATGCTTCTTAACTAAGAGCATAACTCTCCTCCTGTCCTAACAACTAACCTTGGCTGACACTCTTTAAGGTGTATGAATAGAAATTCTCTGGCATTATATAGTAACCAAGACCCTTCCACATCCTCTTCATGTACCAGTTGAATGAAAAACCCTATTAACTTTGAAAGTAACCTGTATCTTCTTCCCCAAAGAAATACAATAAAAAATAAACAAACATAAAAAAAAATAATAATAATAGCATCAACATAACCCCCACCCTTCCTCCTGGTCATGACTCTAGCTTGGGACAGAACCAATGGTAAGCTCTGGCCATCTGAGTTGGTTGCAGCTTTTCCTGAATGTGGCATGGCCCCAACAGTGTGGATGAGCTTGACCCGGCAATCCAGATGGCATGCACAACACTTTGAATGCCGCGAGCAGTATTACAATGTTTACACTTGCATAGCATTGACTGTTAAACAGGCCATGGGATGCTGTTGAACAGCATAGGAAGAGCACAGTGCACACCCCAATGTTAAACCCTGTGATCCTTCCCACATGGAGATGCCTCCTCTGCCAACACTTAACAAATTCCCCCAGTAGCATTAAATGCAATTTCTTACCTTTGTGATCTTTCCTATCCAAGTTACTCCTTTCATAGTAAATCTTATGCAATCTTTGCTTTCTTTTTATTATTAATTATTGATTTTGAAATTAATTTGTTATTTATTTTTTCCCCATCCTATGCAGAATTGTGGCAAAGTGCTCAAAAACCTGGATTTAATGTGGTCAGAGGACTGCCCACATCCTCACAGAAGGGAAGGGAGCCAATCCTCTGTCCATATTTGATGACTTAACCAATACTTCATTTCATCAGATTCATTTACTGTACTCTTAACATTAGTATACAGGAAACACGCAAGCATATATATGTGGTGTGCCTGCTTTTTTCTCTTGGTAACCCTAACACAGCATGTTTGTTTTTTCCATGGGGACTCTTGTTTTCTAGACTGCTGCATATCTCAACAGAAGCAGTGCAAAAATCAATTTTTAACTCCTCTTGCAGCTGCTGTTAAACTATTAGTCTTTAGCTATATTATAATTTAGAATTTCTTTTATTCAGTAAAGTTTGTAATCCTCTTGCAACTTACAGTTCTGTGGCTAGTTATACAGTACTTGTGGGAGCTAGTGACCAATTCGACATTATTTTAGGACACTTAAGAACCGAGAGAGAGACTGAAAATGCCCAGGGTGGATACAGTTGGAAAATGGAAAAATGTTTTCTAAATCTGTAGTTAATTTCTTCCATAAACAATGACTTAAAAATGCAAAAAGCAATAGATTTAATTTCACAAAATGAAGGTTTTATTTCTATCCTTATACCTAGTCATAGAGATATATGACTAAAGTAGTGAGAAAACAGGTAGTGAGCAGGTAGAAAACAGGTAATGCCATGGAAGAGAAGGCCTAACCTTGACCGTTTGTTTTTCTCACTGCTATTGTTATAATGGCAGCAAAAACAAAACTTAGTGATCCTTATTATTTGAAAAAAATTGATCAATTTCTCCACAGTACCTTATTAAAATCAAATTTTTTTCTTATTCTTCAAGAAAAAATTTCTTCTCAGAGGCAACATCCATTGATATTTGACAACAGTTAAATTTATTAAATATGAACAAATGACATTTTGTCCACATTTAACAAATTAATAACTTTTAATCAATATAAACATTTGCAGATTAAATAAGTTCGGTCATTAATATAATGTTCTTCTCCAAAACTGCTCCCACTACTAGATACACCTCTCTAAAATCCATAAAATTTTAAAATCCAACACCTCTTGTTAAATGAATTGTGACAAAAATGCAACAAGTAATGTTGAAGAGGTGCCAACTGCCATCATCAATCAAAAGAAAATTATAAAACCAAACTGACATAAAAAAAAAACACAAATTAAAAATATAGAATAGATGAGCATGGCCTGCAACTCACCCATGACAAGCACGGATACATGGTCTTCTGCTTAAAGAATGGTACAGCTTCTGCTGGTAAACTTATACTGCACCTAACCTCTCAGGTGAATAAAAGTTATGGCACAATTGCATTTTGGGTTTGGTATGTTGATTGGCTTCAGCCAATATGGAAATTTACATTTCATCTTTTCAGTTTGAGTTCCTTCCTAGTTATTTCCTAGATTAACCATATTTAAGATTTTTTGTCCATTGTCTGTGTCAATCACTTACATAGCAGCATCCATAGTTCTTTTGCTGTTAATAAGCTATAACAGAAATGAAGTTTGAGAATTTCTACGAGACCGATGCCTCCTGAAGAAGTGGTCATTATGGTTCCTTTTAACTTTTCTGTGTGTGTGTGTGTGTGTGTGTGTGTGTGTGTGTGTGTGTGTGTGTGTGTGTGTGTGTGTGTGTGTGTGTGTGTGTGTGCGTGTTTTTTTTTTTACCTTCCTCTAAAAGTATTTGTATTCATTCACCTGTTTGGTTAGGTGAACTGTAAGTTGCAAGAGCATTACAAACTTTACTGAATAAAAGAAATTCTAAATTATAATATAGCTAAAGACTAATAGTTTAACAGCAGCTGCAAGAGGAGTGGGGCATTTCCTTGCTTGCTTGATCAGCAGTTGCACCATTCTTTAAGCATAAAGCCATGTCTCTGTGCCTTGCCAGAATATTGTGTAAATTTAATGTTCATATTTACTTTATTTGGCAGCTTGATGATTTAATTTTCCCTCGAATGAAGGTGGCAGTTGGGAGCTCTTCAGCAATATCTGTTGTCCGACGAAGTTAAAGCAATTTCTGGCATCACATTTAAATATAAATAAATAAAGTAAAACAAACCTGCTTGGTTACTGTTTCAGGAATAAGCAAGCTAAGCAATTGCTTACAGCCTTGCACCTATTAAAAATATAAATTATAAAAAGGTGACATGTGACTAAATAATTGGATGAAATGAATAATTTTTGCATCTTAACTTAGATTTTAGTAAAGCTTTTGAAAATTTCCATTTTTAATAGGGTGTAAGGTACGGAGCAATTACTTGGCTTGCTTATGCTTAAAGCAGCCAATGAGCAGGATTACATTTTATTTTATATTTAAATGTGATATCAGAAATCATCTCATGTCCTTTTCTTGATTGTGGGAAACTTGGTATATCATTCACCTCAGGAGATTTTCCCATGGCTGTTGAAGAAACATCTGAGTTTTCAGAGAATCACATAAGTATATAAAAAAAACAACCACTAACTTATTTCATGATTTTGAGCAGACAGTAAGACATATGGAGCATTTGATTATGTTGATTATCAAGGATTTGTTAACATAAAAGGCAATTAACTTTTAAAATTAATTCTGAACCTGTACATGAATTTTATAAGAACATCAGATTTCAAAAAAAAAAAAAAAAAACTGACTAATGACATTGGAAAATAAGCATCACTTACTGAATGTGTGAGAAATATAATAGAAGTTCATGCATGTTAAAGATTAGTTGTCATCTGGCATATTTCAAGCCAGCCTTGTTTATTTTATTACCTTTGTTTTGCATTTTGATAAATGGCTTTTTGGTAATTAGTATGAAGAAATGACACTATCATGGCTGTATGAATTCACCAGACAATTTTTGTTTTGTGTGGAAAGTTTTCACCAAAATTAAAACATCGGGCTATAATAAAAATGTTCAAAATGCTTATTATCTCTACTTTGGATGCAACAAGTGAGATCAAGACAAAAGCTGGGTGCTACAATTATGCTGCATAACGTGTTATGTAAACCTCATATTATGAATGAAAGGAAACATACCAAAGGAAAAAAACATGCTATTCACTCTATTCACAATAACAACAAACATTAAAAAAAAACAAAAAAAAAAAACAGCCAAACATTGCTGGCATCATTGCAATGCTGCCAGTTCAACGTGGAGAATGTTTTCTGTTTTCTTATTACTGTACCAACAATTAATTGAAAAGAACCCATTCCTGATGATGAAGAAGAACAAGAATGGGACACCATCAGAGTTGCATTCCACAGAGTGGCATAGAATCACACCAAAGTGTACAAAGAAATTAATAACCTGGCATATAATTTAAATTTATCAAAGCAACATGTAGAATTTTTGGGATCATGGAATCATGATTAGAATTTATTAGTTGATGACACGAGAATCTCCTTATCGAGTAAGAAAGAAAGAAAGATACAGTAGACTGTCGAAATAACGGCACATTGAGATTGGATATATACAATACGTACAGGTGACCCCCGCTTAACGCTGATCATTCGTTCCGGAAAAACAGAGCGCTAAGTGAATCCGCGCTAAGCCAGCACCGCTTTCCCATAAGTTAACATATGTATTTATGAGCTGCGGTCGGTGCCATAGTATATTTCCTAGCCGACCGGGCTAGCCGAGTGGGTAAAGTACCTGCCCGGCAACCCAAAGGTCGCGGGTTCGATTCCCGCCTCGGGCTTGGATCAAAGTACTGCAAAAACCTTGGGAGGTGCAATATGGCCACAGAAGCCGATGCGCCAACAACTACCAAATCAAAAAAAAAAAAAAAAAAAAAGTATATTTCCTAATCAATAATAAACAGTAATGAAAAGATGCACAAATGTCGGTCAAAATATTTAATACTCAAATATTTGCACATATAAAATATTCTGCATTACATACGTATAATTATGTGGTAACTACTTGCGTATCAAAAGTAAACTTAAAATTCCAATTAAAATAATGAATTTAAGTGATTTAATTTAATGGATGAATTTAATCATGAAAAATGTGTGGATTTTGAGTTGAACTTTGGCCCTCTTCCAAATAAACTAAAAGGGGTATTAATTTTAAATGGCCCGCAGCATTACCACCCAACAATAAAGTCAACCGATCCTCGCCACTTTGACACTTGGCATGTTTTTTGTTCTTTCAATATGAAACTTCTTTTAGGCATTCGTTTCCACAAAAGTCCTACTTCATCTATGTTAAAAACTTGTTGAGAAGTATAACACATAATACCCCTCTTCAATAATTTTAACAAGTTCTTTTTTGAAAGTTTCAGCTCCTTGATCTGCACTAGGCTTTTAAATCTGGATTTTAAATCTATTCTACCAGCCCTTACCAGATTTAAATGGTTCCACATTTTTTTTTTTTTTAGGCGAGTTTTCTTCAGATCATCATATTGGCTAATCTCTTTCTTTCTTTCTCTCTCTCTCTCTCTCTCTCTCTCTCTCTCTCTCTCTCTTTTTTTTTTTTTTTAAATATTTAACTTAACTGAATTCTGCATGGAATATTATCTTCAATAAAATTAAAGTCTTTCCATTTCAATCCTAATAGCCGGCCTAGTCCTAGTTGCTTGCAGTGGAACAGCTATCTTTCCCGCTGCTAAAATTAATTCTTTATTTTTTTATAATTGTTCTTACAGTTAAACTTGCAAATCCTAAATTATGGCACACATCCGCTTGTCGTTGACCGGAATCGATTCACTTCAAAACGTCTAATTTAATTTTCAAATTCAGTCTTTTCCTTACATTTATAGTCTTCGTACTGCGCCCAGATGTTGTTGCTTTTTCATTACTATCGGTCATTATTTTTTAGCTCTTCGAAAATGTAACCGCGTTGGTTGAATTAATTATGATACAATGTTCAAGTAAACTTTCCGTTACGCATGATGTCTAATACCGTACTGAGTGATGACTAGACTTTGGATAAATGCATATAACACAAATATTACAAGCAATATACTTGATCATTTTTTAAAATGTTGATCTCGGAACTACGTAACAAGTCACTGTACTGCAATTAAATTAGTGTGCGAGAAAATTTCACTGAGCGTGGGAAAATTTCTCAAATCGGCGTGGGAAACGTTTTAATGCTGTTTTGCTATTCATTTTCAAGCTATCGACTCCATCAAATGAAACGATTTCGTTAAATATGCCAAAAATGCAATGTGTAAAAAAGCGTTATAGTGATCTGTGACAGCGTTATAGTCAGATACGGGTTATAATATAAGAACAGCGTTATAGCGAATCCGCGTAAAGCGAACCGCGTTGTAACGGGGGCCTGCTGTACAGTGCAGATGTCTTTCAGTGCCAAAAAAAGAAAACAGCAAGTCACGTGATTACTGTATTTGTTTACATCTGCCATTTTAAAAGTGAATTCTGCACTGTTATCACAGATTATACTGCTATTTTACATTCATTTTAAATTAAAAATCCCTCACTATAGCTCATAAAGTTAATAAACCTCATAGAGAGAAGAAAAGAACAACACTAAAGCTTAGTGACAATCTTGATATAATCCAAACTATTACATTAGGGTCACCCGGAATATTAATTCATATACTCATGCGTATTGTGTCTGTAAATTGCATGTATTCTCTGCTCAATTTGCCTGTTTTGTTGGACGAGACACCCCAGTTTCTGGGAGGAACCTTGCTATCTACGCCTGAGACCCTCTAACTTAGCCACGGAGTGAAAAAAACCCTATAAAAGTTCCTCACATCATAGACGGGATTCAAACCCAGGCATTTTCCACCCAGTGTGGGAAGGACAGTGACGATACCACTGTGCTACGTGCACAGACTAAACTTGATATAATAAAGAAAATAGAACGGGGCATAAGCAGAAGTGTATTAATGGCAGAATACAACATTGGATCACCTACATGTTTATGATTTTTTATGTGCAGTTAATAAAATTGCATTCTTAATCTCTCTATTTCTTTTTTGGGCTCATTATTTCTGCATTAAATACATTAAAAATAAAACTTTCTAGATAATGGAAAAATCCAAATAACGGCACCTTGAATTCCTGAAGGTGCCGTTATTCCGAAAGTCTGCTGTAAAAAAATTGATGGCATTTTATGATGGGGTGGCCACCTTTTTCCTGCAGTGTGCCATATACTAGGTTAAAAATGCACTGCATGCCAAGTAGGGAGCAAAAATCTACCAGAATAATCCCCCCATTACTGATCCATGCCTAATACCAACAAATATTTTTACCAACTATGTAAAGGAATTTTATGCTAAGTGCTTGTATTTTTAAAAAATATATTTATAAAAAAATTTAATATACGTTAATGAATAAATGTTCATCCTTACAGAATTAATGTGATAAGAAGAACACTAATGTTCCTACTTACTTACCTTAAATTATCACTAAAAGGTGTATATATGAACCGGTGGTTCCAGTCATATTGAAACCCCCAAGTCAAAATTTCTGGCAATAAAAGTGGAATTAAAACTGAATGTGTTTAGCTTCATTTCTGATTTTTCAAATTAGTTGCAAAATTTTTTTCATTATTTTTTTTTTTTTCATATTGGGAGGCATATCCCCAATAAAAGTGGAATTAAAACTGAATGTGTTTAGCTTCATTTCTGATTTTTCAAATTAGTTGCAAAATTTTTTCCATTATTTTTTTTTTTCATATTGGGAGGCATATCCCTAATAAGAGCTGCACATGCAACTTATGGCATGAATGACATGGGTTGGTTACTCCTAATGTGTAGTTCCCATTTTCTGTGCCTATAAATGGACTAATAAAATACAGGGAATTTATAAATAATGGTGGCTATTCAATGATTTATTTTGTGAAAGCTTAAAGGCTTACTTCAGTCTAGTCTTTCACTAATCCAATGATATTCTAGTTTAAATATATATAAATATATATTTTTTTAATAATTAAAAGCACAAATAGAGAGCTTTGGAATTTTCTTACAGTACTATGAGTCACTGTTTCTTATACTGCTGTTATAGAAGTCAAATGAAGTTTGTAGATTGTTAGAACTGTCAATAATAGCGATTTTAATATTGAGAGTTCTAATTATTGAATATTAGAATTCTTGATGTTGACATTATTGGCAATTATATATATTATAATTGAAAAGTTTTTGAAATTCTCGAACTAGAACAGTTTCCCCACTGCTGGTCAGGAAACTTCTTGGTACGATAAAAGTTGAACTCTCCAGAACTAAGAACATTCTATAGTTGGTAATTTTTTTTTTTTTTTGTTAGTTGTTGGCGCATCGGCTTCTATGACCATATTTTACCTCCCAAGGTTTTTGCATTTTCTACTCTGATCCAAGCCCGAGGCGAGATTCGAACCCGCGACCTTTGGGTTGCCAGGCTATAGTTGGTAGTAGGAACTACTAACTGATATGCTTGTGCTAAGTTCTGCTTTGAGTTGGGAAAATGAATTAAAGTATATGTACTGTACTTATGTATAGCTATGCTTTAATTGTTGTTGTGGTCCTGAGACAGCAGAAGGAGCACAAAACATCATCTCTCTCAAAAAAGTTTAATGTTTTAAAGTAAATTTTACTTGGGAGAAGCTGCAACTAAATTGGTTGTTGAATATAATGCAGGCAAGTATATTATTAGAAAAAAAAAAAAAGATAGTTGTTTCTTTTGTTCCTTCAAGGTGATTATGTAATACACTGATACTTGGGTAAATTTTATGTGAAATAATTTTTAATTTCAAAGGAGAAATTATTTTTAATAGTTTCAGAAAAAAAACACTATTCTGCATTATTTTCTCTCTTTACTGTCTAAGGACCTTACTATCTCTCCATTAATATCAGTGGTAGGGCAGTAGGGTCACCAGAGCTGATTATGCCAACCACAGGTCAACCTATAGTAACCAATACCATTCATATGTTTGTTTGTTGTTGTTTGTTATTTGGTTTTTAGGAGCATTAGCAACTAAGGCCATATTGCTCCCAGAATATGCGGTGGTCATTCCCTGACCTTTCCGCATCCTCCGTATTTGGTGGTCACGGTCTAATCAAGAAGCGTGTGCTATGCACTGCTGCTCCTGCCCACCTAGCTACAAAGGTGCCAATATTATTCATAATTGAATACTATCACCAAGAAGCCATATTCACTGGAAATTCAAATACACTAATGGATTCACCTCCGTGGTGTTATTATTCAATTAAAAACAGTTATTAGTAACTTTATGTTTACTTGTGGGTAACACAGTCATTTCTAACATAAGTATAACCCTAACTCCATCACTAAAGCGACAACAGTCTCCAGACAGAAAAATACAATGTAGAGTTCTTTTCTCTAACTTTTCAATACCCATGTTAAAACAGTGCTCTACTTCTCTTAATTTGTAAAATGTTTTTATTTACAATTTTCAAAAAAAAAAAAAATTAAAGGAGATGGGCGTATCTATAAACTTAAAAGCACTATGGAATTAAGTATTCATCCATAAGCAGTGAAACGCTTATTGCCATAAAATCTATCTGGCACAACTTTATTCAGAAAGAGATATCCAAATTGAGTTTGAGTCCTGAACAAGTTTACAGTGCTAATTAGAGCTGCTTATTTTGCAGTTTTACCAAAGAAAACAGTTAATAAAAATGAAGATTCTTCACCAAGTCACAAAATCGTGTGCATATACCACTAGAAACCATAGGCTTTCAAAACTGCCCACTTCCTGTTCTTTGCAAAGGGCACACAAAGAATGCTTGAGTATATAGAAAATTGTTCATTAAATGGTTTCAGTCTGAATTTGTTCCATCTTCAAAAATAAAAAAAAATAAAATAATAAATAAATGAATATATCAAAAAAACTCCGTTAATTCTTTACAATTCACTAGGTCATCCAAATGTAAATGACTTTCAAAGTGACGATGGACGCTGTAGCAATGTTTCTTCCTCCCAAATGCATACCTCTAATGTACCAATAGACCAAAATGTGATTCAAGTGATAAAATTAAAAATATTTTTAGATATGCAAACTGAAGATATCACAACTACAGTTTATTAAAAAAGAAAGATTTAAAAGTTGTGGGGAAAAACTAGGGCTAAAACTTGGCAGTTTTTTCCTAAAAGATTTAGAAACTTGGGACAATGGCTCTAACGACCACAAAGAATTGATATCAGTTATTCAACCTGATAAACCAAATGCTGTGGTATTTTCCAAAACCCAAAAACCAAAATGAGTCAATCAAACTGAAACCAAAATGAGTCAATAAAACAAAAAAAAACCCAACAATGTGACGACCAACAATAACATTTCTCTCAAATGTCACATTGCTATCTTGTCACTTCATGCAATTGCTTACAGCCAAGTTGATTGTTGGCAATGTTATCATGAAACGGAAGAATGACAGAACCATCACCATTCAGCAATGCATGGGAAAACCATGGATACTCACTCCATGTGACCAGAAGGTACTTCAAGGAGACAGTACAACAATCCTAGTTGGACATCTATGCAAAATATCAGCCAGGAGTTTAAGGTGTCAACAGGAGTCGAGGTCTGTTTGAACATATGTGTGTGCGCCACAACCTCAGTTTTTCTGGGAAAGTGGCAGTGCATAAGCCAAACATCACTAACTGCATTGAGCAGTCTCATCTCGCATGATGCAATGAATGCTGTAATTGGTCTACAGAGCAATCGAAATAGTGCTATGGAATGATGAATCTAGCGAAACCCTATAACCAATCAGATGGGTGAGTATTGGTGTGGCTGGCCATAACTCTGCCTTCAACCAAACTTCACTGTGTCAACAAGAGTTTTGTGGAGGGGGTGTTATGGTGCGGCCTAGAGCCTTTGGTGGTTGTGTAGGGAACCACAAACACTGAAACCTACCTTAACATTTTTGACAGTGCCATTCTCCTTACGATGTAGCAATTTGTTGTTACAGACCCACATTTTTTTCAACAGAATAATGCCCCAAGCCATATCATCAGTGCTATTTGATGATGGTTCATGGATATGAATGTATAAACCAAATAACACGAGTGACCATCGCAGAGTTCTGTGGGTAGGGGAATGAATCTTTTGGGAACCCTATGGGATGAACTGCAAAGTTGGACAAGAACATATCAACACCTCACACTGGCAGCTGATCACTGTTCTACAGGAAGAATAGAGGGATATATCCAGTGTAAAGCTGACCTCAATTGACGTGATTAATTTGTCCTGTGAGTGCATCATGCAAAACGGAAACGTGTTAATTGAATAAAATAATCAATAGGAAAAACTATAATTGGTTCTTGACCTTCATGAATGTCCATAAAGAATTTTAAAAATACCTTTTAAATAACTTTTTAACTGTATACCATGTAAAAGATAATGAAAATAATTATGGAATTAAATATTTATTGCATAAAACAGTGGTTCCCAAACTGTGCGCCACGGAATATTTAAAATTTTCGAGGGAAACACAGCGATACTCAACATCTATTGGCACCACACGAACTAGCTCGAGGTAGTTCAAAGTTTCAACATTTCTTATTAAGTTGTTTGGACCTAACTACTTAATAAACGGATCTGTTAGGTATTTCTTTTGGTCTAGGTGCGCTGTGAAAAAATTATTGAGACGCTGAGGGCACCGTGAACCGAGAAAGTTTGGGAACCTCTGACATAAAATACACAATGAAGAAACAATTTGTTACGGAAATATTTGAACAGTGTTGACTTTCTCTCTTTTCATCAATCAATTTCTGATAGCCAACATCATTCTTCTCTGGGCCCAGGCGAAATAAATATCGCAAAGAACCTCAAACCTTTTGTTTGAGGTTCTCTGCGTTACGAAAGATTTCATTTAGTTCTTTTACCATTATCTTGTTCGTGGTAACATTTTCATCTGGCTCATTTAAAAATTAGAATTTTTAAATGCAAGTCTGCATTGACTTTATTAGCGGGAGACAAACAAGTAACATGTCTTCTTCCGATGTTTGATGGAACACACTGAGGCAGGCAGCAGGCAAACATTTGTTTATTGCCTGTCCGACGCGCGGTAAGGTTAATGTGCGATTCAAATCTTTTTCAACTATCACATAAAAAAAATCGTGGTAACTGGAAATTTGCATCGTGTAAAGTGAAAAGTAGTATAATTCTTTTTAAATAGTGGTAACTGAAAAACACGTTAATCGAACTCGCATTAGGCGAGGCCTGGCTGTAGTCTGTTGTTCATGTTTGTTGATAGACGATGGATATGCTGTTAACAGTCAAAGGGAGACCAACATGCTAATGAAGTGAATAACAGTGATGTCAATGTGTATCTGGGGACTTTTTTGAAGGGTATGTTCGTGTTTTGAAGGTTATGTCGCCTATTACATTCTGAATAATAAATGATTACATCAATTGATAATTTATGTACATAAAATGTGTTTTCATTTCATGTTATAATCATGTTAACAGGTTATATAAATCATTTCGCTAATTTGAACACCCTCTTGCATAACTAGTTTGGATTACAACTACACTGTACTTATGTTAATTAATAAATGCAGTTGAGCATGACTATCACAAATACATTAGTTAAACTAAATTCTGAAATATCTGTAATGAAATTTAAAACTTTTAACATTTATAGTCAAATTCATCATTTTCTGTTTCTGAAAAGTTTTCCTAATGACATAATACTGCAGTTCAATAAAATAACAGACTTAACCAAGTATAAAATTAGACAAGTGGACAGTGTCAGGGTAGCTCAAATATCCATGTTTCCTCTCAAAATATCTTGAGCAAATCACTGAAAAACAAATGGAAAAAAAAAAAAAAAAAAATAGAAAATGTGGTATAAATAATCCTATATCTATACATTACTTTGATATTTTAATTCTGTTCGAATAAAAGTTCAAAGTAATATATGGAAGAATTTAAAAAAAGCAATATATGGGATAAAAAAAAAAAAAGAAATATCTAAGAGAAATATCTGCATAAGTTGGAGCCCCCACCTTTTTTTTTTTTTTTGACAGAGTACCACTATGATCTGAAAAAAAAAAAAAAAAAAAAAAAAGGGTTTTTGAACTTTTGTAAATACCTCATTTGTAAATATTAATGCATCAGAACATGTATGACTATTAAGGTTTTTCTATTATAGTATAAATATAAATCAATATACAACTGTATTTATATAAATTTATACACTGTATAAAACTTGTACTATAATGATACAAAGAAAGACTGGTAACAAAATTTAGACTCCATCACATTTCATACTGCATTGCTAAAAGTATCCAGATTTATTTTTGGACTTGCCACGATTCACATACCAACCTTATCTAATAAAATGAAGATGGAATGTGGACAAAATAATTACCTCACTTTGCAAAGGCAAATATTCCTCACAAGTTTCTTGCAGTTATTTCAGTAATCCAAATTCAGTATAGGTGAAGAATAACGAAGTTCATGGATGCTTTCTAATTGATAATTTCTCTCCATGATCCCAGAGTTCAAATGTGGATTAGGCCAGGAATCTGCATTAGGTAGAGGTATGAAGATGATTGAGTAGAGATATGATGATATTTCAACAGCACTGAACTATTCATGCTTTAATAACTATCATGAACTTAAAATCTAAAGTAATAAAACACACACACACACACACACACACACACACACACACACACACACACACACACACACACACACACACACACACACACACAATGGTTGTACAATTCTGATTCTGTACATGATGTAATAATGACCTAGAATTATTTTATGCAGGTAGAGTTAAAGGTGCTATAACAACAGGTATTGATTGCTTCTTCATAACATGGAGTTAAATTCTGAAAAATAAGTCACTTGTAAACATATGCTGCAGTATAACATGGGACTTCATCTGTTCAAATTCCATTGATAAAAAAAAATAATGATAACTGAATTATGCAAGTCAACTTGGTATTTGGGGGGATTTCCAACGGAGTTTTGATCATTAGTATGGTGAATGACATTAACTCCAAGGTGACACATGTGCCAAGTGCATAAAAAATTCCTCAAAATATTACTAGACTTTCACAATACTTTACGGACGGAATGAAATATTCTGGATATATTCATTTTCACCATTATCACTATACCTGCATTACTTTATCCTTTCTAAAAAATGGTGGTAACATTACTTCAATTTTGAACCAACATTTCAAGCTGAACACCATATCTGAAATTGGTTAAGCATGATTAACTGCTTCTCTTTCTAACTTTTCCAAATTATATGATTAGCAGTAATTTTCAAAGTATCATTTGTGAGGAAAGGAACAGATATCATTAAATAAATAATGATATTCACTTTGTTTTAAAGATGGTGACTGTATATGGTAACTTATGTGACTGCCAAAGGTTACTGGATTTGGTAACATGTGGCTGCCAAGAACTACTCCTCTCCACTTAACTCACATTATTTATATGTGATCAGCAACTGCTCATCACATGCAATATATATACTCTTCTTTTAAAATATGCATTTAAATACAGAATGCTAAAAAAATTAGTTTCTCTTCTTGGAGATATCAGATACTTCTGGCAAGTCAGTATATTAATCAGACTTATAACTAATTATTTTTTTGTACATTCTTTCACCCATTTTCCACAGGCACAAATTAGGAAAGAAATAGCAAAATAATTTACACAAAAATTTACCTCATCAAAAAAGAATACTAAAAAACCAAAACAAAAGTGCCTAATTCCTTTTTTAACCTTTATCATATGAAGAGGAGGAAAAAGTTCTTTATGATAATATCATAGCTAAATCTGTTAAATAATATTTTTAGTATATTATAATCTATTTAAGTTATGGCCAGAAATGTAGCTTTATAATGCATGTGGGTGAATGCACATGCACATGTCATACAACTTTTAACAGCATTGAACTATTCATGATTTAAAAACTATCATGAACTTAAAATCTAAAGTAATAAAACATATACACACACACACAATGGTCATTTATGTACAATTCTGATTCTGTACATGATGTAATGACCTAGAATTATTTATGTTTTGCCAGGTTGAGTTAAAGGTGCTGTTACAACAGGTATTGACTGCTTGATTGCTTCTTCATAACTTGGAGGCAAATCCTGAAAAATAAGTACAATTAAGAAGAAAAATAATATTAAATGCACAATTACTGAACAATAGTTCAGATATAAATTTAATGGCATAGTAATAATAATTAATCACAAAAACAGTCAGAATTTTAAAAGAACTTATTTTAATGCTTTTAAAAACTATTTCCTTCTTTCCTTCCTTTAAGTGTAAAGAAGGAAAATTTCTTCTAGTTTTGAAATTTCAGAGTTCTATTCAAAGGTCATGGATGCATTCCATGTGTGTGTGTTTGTAAATTCTGAAGAGTATTCACATATGTTTTGTGTCTTAGTAACAATAATTAATCCAAGAAGTATTTTAAAAGAAATTATTTTGATATTTTTAATAATATATTTAGTTGTGTGTTTATATGTTCTAAAGGTTAGATTGTTTTGTAAGTGAAAAAGTTTAAGCTAATCTAATGAAAAAAGTTCTTATGGTCATCCAAAGAACTGAACCCTAGACCTTTCCAATTGAGCAAATACACAATTGTTACTAATAATACAATTTCTGTTCATCCCAATAAAATAAACAACAGGAGTAACTGTTAAGTTTCCTTCTGCTGAACTTAGGAATAAACGTTTTGTTTAGAGGGCCCAATTATAACTATCATTATAGTATAGTATTATGTGGGTTGCATTATTGTTCTCTGTTTGTAAGTTTAAGTAAGTATTGTAATTCACAGTCACATCATTTGAGATTAGTAAATACTGAGGCTTACCAACATACTTATGCTCCACTGTGTAACGCAATTGTAAGACCACATTTGGAATACTGTATTCAAGTATGGAGACGATCTGAAAAAAGACATTGAGCTTCTTGAAAGGGTCCAAAGATGGGTAACTCAAATGGTGAGATCGGCAGGACAACTGCATGAAAAACTCCAATTATGTGAGCTAAGAGCTTGGCAACCAGGCACCTCAGAAGTGACCTAATTGAGGTTTATAAGGCTCTGAGAGAGAGATTAGAAAATGAATGAAGGTGGAATTCTCACTGTTATAAAGAATTCTAGAAGTAGAGGTCATAAATTCAAATTACTGGGTATTATTTATAGAATATTTCTCCTATAATCAGGGTCTAATGAAATGTGCTGCTTGTGTAATGTTTACACACATTTCTGGAAGGGAACATGATATAGCAAAGGGGGGAATGTCTCTGTGTGTGTTTCATGCAGAGAGTGTGAAGAAATTAGGTGTCAACTCAGTGTTCTCATGGGCATTAATGAAAGCTTGAAGAGTAGGGTAGATGCTATTGAAGAAATTAAAATGGAAGAATTGTCAAGCTCTCTGCTGCACAACTCAATGCCAGAACTCGCACTTGTGTATCAGGCAACACAGCAGCAATCCCCAAGGCAGAAGCGCTGGTCCCATAGGAGGTAAT